>NC_046382.1:36580408-36794269 GCF_011125445.2 Fundulus heteroclitus
GTTATCTCAGTTACCGAGCTCGGAACGTTCTCAGCACGTTAAAAAAGGGTAGTGTAAACGGGGCTATTGTTAGAAGTTCAATGACAACAATCATGTTTAAAAATGAGAGCAAATTTTTAACCAGCTTTAAATTGTTAAAAGGGATGTTTGTCCATATTTTGGTGTAAAACTGGAGCGATGTTTTTAATCTTATTTTCTGTAGATGCTAGTTTCACCAAAAAGGTTGCTAAAATAATAAAGACTACTGTCAGAAGAGCATGAGAGGGGGACATCTCAGGTTTTGTGTGTGCTTATGATCGATCCTTTATTAGTAGACTCAGAGGGTCTTATTTTGGTAAATGGGAAGAAATTCCTTCAGTGAAGTTGAGCTAAAATCTACTCAGAGCAGGTTTGTGCAATCTGAACACTCTAAACATTTCTAGCAATGTGAATTAATACTGTAGTGGATTTTTTTTTATTTAAATGGTGACAGGAGAGCAGACCAGTCCCTTTCCTGTACGTCTGCCCAAGAGGCAGCGCCACACAGCCTTTCACAGAACCTAAATACAGGCTGTATGGATCCCTGGGTGGCTGTTTTAGGCTTTTTTCAGAGCCTTCATTCTGCTCATTGAAGAGCAGAATGATTTCCTTGTGAGCTCCTGCAGGCAAGATTAAACACTTCCTCCTTCCCTTTAAATAGCTCGTTAATTAACAGTGGAGTGGCTGGATGAAGTCAGTAAGGTGTTCTCAGCCAGAAGTAATAATCAACTCCTCAGAGCTTGCTTCAGACGTAGAAATCAATGGCCATTTCTCTTTAGTGTTTGTCTCTGGGTTTCTAAATCACTGACAGGTTTCATAATGGGATGCATGATTCCAGAACAACAAGCTGCTGTCACTTTGAAATTAGGTTGGGAGGTTAGAGGTTCTGTACAGCTCATCTTTAGTCTGAGGCCTCTTGATGCCCTTGTGCTCCTTTTTTTTTTGCATGATTAAGGCGGTTCATTTGGACACTATTTGCGAGAAGGTCAAACATAGGCTGTGCTTTCTGTAGGAACTCAAGAAGTAGGCCTAAAACCTTCCACAGGAGCTGCTACTCATCTTCTCCACCGCCATTAGTCGGTCTGTTCTGTTTCTCCATCACTGTGTGGTTTGGCTCGTCCACTGAACAGGACAGGTCCAGACTGCAACGGACAAGTGGGTCTACAGAGAGGATCTTTGGGGCTGACCTTCCCTCCATCCAGGACATCTGCAGGTCTAAGGTCAGGAAAAGGGATGCTAACATCTCAAAAACAAACTGCTTAGACCTTTACCTTCAAGTCTGAGCTGTAGAGCACTATTTGCTAAAAGCAGCTGCCACACGGACACTTTCTTCCTATAAAAGGGACAGTCTCTCCAATGCACATTGAACATCCCCAGAGTCCCCAGGTTAAATACCTTCAGCTAACTGACACACCCACACTCAATGGTTTGTCTGGAGTTTCTTTTAAGCCTCTTCTTATCTGAAGCTACTAAAATACGCCAACTTTCTCATGTTTAAAAATGCCAATGGCTGCATGTAGTGATGCTCCATTGTCCTGCCTTATTGTCCACTTTGGTCGTGATTGTTTTGGGAGCAGGAGGGTGGACTATTCACGCGAGCTTCTGAAGGAAGAGGGAGTGTTGCTTGCTTTGCTTCCACCACCCAGATTTCTGCAGATATTTTGCAGATTTGAATTGTTCTGCTCATTGAAGGAACTTGTGTCCAGATGGTCAACGGTTTAGCAATCACGTAATCATAGCACAAATTTAGAGTAAATACCCGCTCACAGAGTTAACACACGAGTAAGACGTTGTTTTTCCCCCCTTAGAGAGACAGAACCAGTGGGATCTGAGAGATGAGAGCATGTTTTTAGTTTCTGGTACTTGGATATTGGGCTCAGAGAAGACGGTTCCAAGTTTGCTCTAGATTTGCTCTCCTTTTGAACGGCTTGAAAAGAAAAGCAGAAAGAAAAAGTAGAAAGATACATTTTCCCCTAAATACAGACATAGTAATTGTTTCAAGTCTGCATGCACGGTCTCCAGGTGGCAGAGAGCAGGCAATGATGGATCAGCTTCAGCCGAAGAGGGAAAACCAACATTTCACTCAAGAATCCTCTGTTACCTCATTTCACCAGAGTTGTGCAATATGACTGCTTGTGCTGTGAGGAAGAGTCCCAGCTGAGCCTTTTTATGGTCATGGTTTTAATTTGTAAGACACTTCAGTTCATTTGTTTTCACATGCAGTTTAAAACCTAATCCAACCGGTCCTCATTTCACGTGTTTTGTCGAAATGTGTTGTTATAGTTGTTAGATGGGTGAAGTGCAACCAGTACCAGAATTTTTTTTATTTTTTTAAAGGCATCAGATTAGTTTTTCTTCGGAAAAGGCTTATAATAGATCTGTAAGGCTTATAAACTTTACAGTAAACAGTTCAAAATGTCTTGTACTGTCTGAACATCACGGACAGGGATAGTTCAGATTTTTTTTAATGGTGAGGTGCTCTGTGTTGCAGGACGCCGGGATTTCAGCATTTTGAAGTTCATAAATCTGTTTTCCAAAGGGGCCCTTTGAAAAAGGGCTTTATATACCCACAGCAAAAGCCTCCGCTTAATGGGCATTTTTCTGTGTTAGCGATATCAAATTTGAACCTATCATAAATAAGCCTTGCATCTATAGCCTCGTTTGATTTCTGAGTCTATATCTTTAGCCCTCCTAATAAGTTACACAAAAACAAACAACAAACATAAATACGAGGGAAAAAATCCAACTTCAATGATTACAAAGTAATTACAGTTAAAATAGATTTGACTGCTCAGCTTTAACAATCAGTATGGTACCCAAATAGAGAGCCCGACACTCGGGATTTGTGTCTTTCACACCGCCTCCATTTTTTGTGTAAATAATAATAGGCTCCATCTGAAACATTCTCATAATAGCTCCTAGCTCCTGTTCCTTGACTTTTCATGGGGTCAACAGTAAGAACTCTTTCATGGGTAGGAGAGGAGCTTCAAACTGCTGGGCCGACATCGGACATGCTTTAGCTAATTCATCTTTATGCGACGGAAACGCACATGGACGGTTCTAGTCAAATCCAGGCCAACAGCCTTTTGAAAAGCAACTGCAAAACACACAAGTTAGACAAATGTAGCAAATGTCTGAAGCTCTTCATTACACAAACCAGAACATGTGACGTACATTTGCATGTCTCACACACAGCAGACAGACGTCTAGCAATAATTTCACTAGTGTTACTGGTTGACCTAGCATCACCCATATGATGTTAACCATTTAAAGATAACTGTGTGCTTATACGTCAAGTCATGCAAAGGATGGTAGGATTCCTTATGGCTCCTTAGTGCCGGTAAGGGACCTAAAGGAACTATGATAGGAAGCATACAGGCTCCTTTTCCTGCCTCTTTCCTTACTGACTGTACTATTCAGAAAGAGTCATTACCATTTAGATCTTTTTGGACACTACGTGCGTCTTCTGTGTAAATATTTGTCTAATGTAAACATGATGGCAGCTCAAAAGTTCATAAAATAGCATTTTCTATTGCAACTGCTATGATATATTTTTAAACTGGAGTAGTTTTAAGGTGGTAAAAGTCTGCTTGATCTTGATGCCTCTTGAACCTGCTGTTAGCTTCAGCTTCTCTGATCAACTTTGCTATTTATACCAAATGAAAACACAGAGAGAGTGATCAACTGATATTAATTGCTTGTAACCTTTAAATTGGCCCCCTTTTTCAGAAATTCTGAAGTATTCATTTCAAACTTCAAATGAATGAACATTATCTGGAATATCAACTCATCCTCTGCTCTATGTACTTAGCCTTTGTGGTTGTGTGATATTCAGAGTTATTCAAGGAAGCATTTTAAATCCGCTCCAACTTATACTTTTTGCTGTTTGAAAGACAAACTACAGATTTAAAAAGTTTCTGTCCTCCTCTGGGCCCCAAACCAGAGGTAATCATTCTGCTCAGAAGTTTATTATTAGGAGTTTTTTTTTACCATTCCAGCTACACAAAATGAGAGAAACAAGTGGAGACCTTAATATTTGTGGCAGTGTTGCAGAGAGTCTGACAGATAGACACAGAAAGTTTTTTTTTCTATGTGAAACATGAGATAAATAAATTATGATCACAGATTAAGCAGAAACAAATAGGTTAAACAGTTGTTCGTTTCAATCAAACTGCGGTGTAGCGAGACGCCACAGAAGTCATACTCTTTCAACAGATGCTGCTAAACTCCCCTTTAATGTAATAAAAAGTCAAATGAAGTGGGCAGGAAGAGAATAAGATGCAAATAAAGGAACGATAAGATGGATAAACGGGGACAGACGAGCAGCGGGATGCCTCATTTTCTCACTGGTCGGTCTCCAGCGTGCAGAGAGTCTGCTAGTCGTCCGCTTATTGGTTGCAGGTGTAATAACATGAAGTGATCCAGGGCCTCAGTTTGGCCTTCAGTTCATGGAGAGAGGGTTTCCATGCCACCCCCCCCCCCCCCCCCGCTCCTTTGGAAAGCAGCAGCAGCTCAGAAGTGGTTTACAGAGTACGTTTTTGCAGACAGCTGAGCTTGTAAAATTTCCCATATTAAATGACTTACTTACAGCCCTTTCTTTCTGCCTCTGGGAGGACAGCAGTTGGAGATATAGCCTCCTTTTTTTGGGTTGCATTTGTGGCTTGGAATAATCTTTCATTTGATAAAGAGGCATCACAGTAAAACAAAATCTGGGTATTATACAAATCACATCTGATTTTGAATTCCATTTAAGGAGAGGATCTTAAGTCGGCCCGTCAAAATAAATAATAAATAAGGTTTCATAAAGCAGAAAACAACACCTCAACTATAAATAAAGATTTTCTCTTCAACATTTTTCTAATACCAACAGTCAAGAATGCATTTGGAGAATGTGTTATGTAAAACGCCTTGAAACAAGTTGCTCTTTTATTGCTAAAAATAATCTAACTCTGAAAATCTTACAAGTCATCCTTTGAGAATATAATCAATGCAGAATTAAAATCCTGAAATTGAAGCTGATAAATTTGTTTACAGTTGCTTTCCTTGGAGCACCATACATGTGGCTGTCAATTTATAGCAATTTGATTAATATGGCAAAACTAGCCCAGTAAATAATGTCACTTACAATGTGCAGAAATGGGATTAAAAAGTTTGAAGGGATGTGTCATTTAGACAAATGCAACTTGTTGTCGTCATGAAAGTATCATCTGATCTCACTAGACTGTCATCATCGGCAGTATCATGTTAGGTGCTGATTCATACAGGCCAACACCATTTTATATAAACTTGCAAGCAGTGTTATTCAAGGAATTGTAAAATGAATTAAATCAAGGAAGCAGAAACCACACAGCGAGCACTAAATGAATCAGAAGAAACACAAACCAGATGGCCACTGACTCTGGGTCCCTGCATGTACTTTGTTTGGATTCCAGAGCCGCAGAGTAACATAAGTCATAAATCATTTAACTACAGTGATGCTTTGGTCAATGTATTGTCACAGTCATTGCGTTTAAGGCTGGTAAGCTTAAAAATATCATTGTTCTGCATAATATGTGAATTTTTTTGGATAACTGGTCAGTTATTACTCATGTATTAACATGTTGATTCTGGGGATCCAGATCTGGAGCCAGAAAAAAAACAGTTTAAAAGCAAAATAACTCAGCTCATGAGGCAGGGGAAGAAGTGTGTCTGTAGGCTTTGTCCACACACAGATCATTGGAACCATAAAGAAAAGGTTTTGAGCTGAATTATCACAGAAACATATCAAAACAGAGAAGGTGTATGCTAACCCTGTGCAAAGATCCTCAGCAGAGCAAGATTGCCTTCACTGAAGACATATTTCTTTATAATAAAGTTATGTATGTTAGAGGCAAAGCATTGCTTGTACCTTATAGAAGTTTTTTTTTTTTTTTTAGAACTCAGTTAAACTTGTGTTGGAGCAGAAAAAAACTACCCAGGAACTCCAGGGGGATGAAAACTGTGGTGCACTACTGGACTAAAGGCTGAAACACACCAAACCATCTGATCTGTCCGACCTGACATTCGGATACTTACAGGTTTTCCCCCCACCTGCTGACTGTGTAGAGGCTCCCTCTACGGACAACCAGACTGGCGAGATCAAGTATTCACTCGAGAATATGAACCGTGGATCGGGGAGTGAAGGGTCGGATGCAAGTAGTTTGCCTTGGCCTGAAGAACTGTGGGTAAACGTGCAATTTCTGTTGGTTATAAGCTGTCACAAAAGGTAACTGAAGTTATTTGTTCTGAAGCTCTGACCTTATCTAATAATCAGATTAGGACCTTTGAACATGTAATTTGAGACTCACTGCTGTAGAGTAGCTGAAGGATGATACGTCTTCCAGGTTTCCTAAAAACACAAGCTGCACTTTCTGGTTGTGTTTAATTTGTTGGACTAAAACTTTTAAACTGATCAAGCATAGAATCCAATAAACATAGTGGGGGGGTGAAAGGAACTGGCTGTCCTTCAAAGCAGCTTCCTAAAAAGTGAGTGAACCACCCCAAAAATCCCAGCTGTTTAACCGTGTAACCACAAGTTTTGAGCCAAATGCCACAACAACCATATATGGTCATATGAGAACGACGAGAACGCAGTTTGGGACATGGATCATTAGATCGCTCCGTTTCTTAATTTGATCTTAAAATGAGGTTAAAAAGCTGCAGAAGGATATTTCCCCCTCTACTTCACATCACTGCATTTGTGTTTACTGCTACAATAACACAAGCATTTTAGACTCAAAACCTGTAACTCTGCTCTGAGTGAGCTGTAGACTTCTCAGTATTTTGCATCCCTATAATCAATCACTTGAGGTGCAGCAAATGACAGAACAACACAATTACGTTCAGCAAACTGTGGCCTCCTGGGTAACTTAGCCTGAGTAATTTGATTCATTACTTTCCTAAACAGACTGATGAGCTGTAAGTGAATCAAAAGCACAAACAAAGCTGCCTCAGAGCGTCTCAGCTGTACTTAAAGGCTTTCACAAAATAGGCAAACTCAGCAGAGACAAAAAAAAAAAAAAAAAAAAACTAACAACAACAAATGACTGCTTTGAAATGGTTTCTGTTGTCATTAGGCTCTCCAAGACCAAATACCTTCTCTTCAAACCTACTTCCGACTAGGGTAAATTCAGAATGATTTGCTACTTGTTACATTTTTCTTACAGTGTTATTTGTATGTTATTGTTAACTGTTGCAGCTGTTATTTTAAATGTGCAACATGTTGAATGTTATTTGTCTTTAAAAGACTAGTTGTTACAGTGTAACAGATGTGATATGTTGTTTATGTTCTGATGTTATTACATTTTAATAACTGGGTTATTTGTATTTACAGTTATGCCTGTTGCTACAAATTTGCAACACACCTACATTTTATTTATTTTTGTGTAAGAGTCAAAGTAACAATCTCAACTTAATTTAGCAACTAAATTAAAATTTAAATGCAAAACACAGACAAAGTTTTTATATACATGTATATAAAGTCAGGCGATAAGGGGGTAAATTAGGTTTAATTAACTATAATAATAATATTCATTATGAAACTCAAGTTATGTTAATCAAATAACTTGCACAAAGTTAAGGCAGAGTGGTAATTAAGGTATAGTAATCTTTCCTAAAAAACAACTTCCAATGCGGTACCGCGCACGTGACGTCACCGTCTCAAGAGCAACCCCTTTTGCCGCTTAGGTAGGGCATACAGGAGAGAACGCACGGATAACCCAGCTATTACAAGCGCAACAGAACCAGCGATCTGACCGACTTTACAGCCGTTAAACTTTCCCAAGACAATGTCCCAGGCACACGGATTACTGGCCGAACTGTCGAAGAACACACCAACCTTCAGCTCAAACGATGGCTTGAGGTTCGAGGGCTTAAAAAGACTGGAAAACTGGCCGAGATGATGAACGGTAAGCTTTGGGTTTTTTTTCTGCGCGGCGGTCATGGCAGCGTCGGCCGTTTTTTTTTTGTTGTTGTTTGCAATCACCGTCCAGGAATGGGTATATGTTTAATGTTTGTCTTATTTGAAATGTTTTTGAGTAAGCTATCCTGGTAGCAGGCTATCATGTTAGCGCCTGCTACCATGATAGCCTATATGCTGTCATGGTAGCAGGCGCTTCATTATTAACATGTCGGCCACCAAAATACTCTTACCTTGACTTGATGTCGCTGGAATTGGGTCAGGATGTTCTTCGGTTGTGCCCTTTCCTCCGACAAATGCTTGCTACATATGTACTTGAATTTGGTAACTTTTTCGGGTTGAACTGTTGTGTAGGCCGACCGCCCGGTGTTCCAAGCACACATTTCTCCTTGGCAGTCTTGAAGAAAACATCTTCATATGCGGCCGATCAGCGTAACTTGAGTCGCTGTTGCCCGTTCCATAGCAACAATGTTTAAAAACCATGGTCTTAGATTTGGAAAAAGCAGTCGTTTACCGAGTAAAACCTAGGCTAACGCACGTCTCTTTTAAAGCAAAGCAGCGGCAGGTTTCAGGAGTTTGCCCCACTGCGTACCACGTGAGGTGACGTCATTGTGACGTTGTGTTTCTAAAAATAGCTCGCGCGCTGTACCGCATTGTTATCTCAGTTTGTCTAAACACTGTGTTTGATTTTTCAGTGCCAAATCTTGCGCAGTGCGTGGCGCTGTTGGCATCGAGCAAGAAGGTCCTGGGTTCAAGCCCTCGGTCTTTCTGCATGGAGTTTGCATGTTCTCCCTGTGCATGCGTGGGTTCTCCCCTGGTACTCCGGCTTCCTCCTCCCACAGTCCAAAAAACATGACTTTTAGGTTAATTGGTCTCTCTCTAAATTGTCCATTAGGTGTGTGCGTGAATGGTTCTTTGTCCTTTGACAGACTGGCGACCTGTCCAGGGTGTACCCCGCCTCTCTCGCATTGACAGCTGGAGATAGGCGCCTCGCGACCCCACAAGGGATAGGCGTATTAGAAATGGATGGATGGATGGATCTTTGTAATTCATGAAGGCACTTTTTGGAAAAAACTTGTCCTCACTCCTGGCTTTGCTTCATTTCACACCCTAGGTTCAGTGTTAGGAGTGAAACAAATATTTTGTTGATGCCACCCCCCCTGATCTTTTATCCTTACAACTCAGGTTAACGAAAATATTCTGACTCAGTTTCCGTGATGTTCTGCAACGTCTGTACGGAACATCCTTGTAGAGTAAAACTGAATGTTTCACTTCAGATGATTATCATTATTTACCTTGAAACGAGAGTGCAGCTGAGGATGCAGCACAAACATGAGTAAAGTTATGCTTCAACTTAATTCGTTGCACCCTGCAAACTATCCAAGTTGCAAGTAGTTGGCACAAGACAGAGAGAAAACAATAAAGGCTCGCAGTGTGTTTTTAATCTTCAGTTCAGATTGCTCAAACAGCTCCAGCCATTTTCCTCGCTGATACAGATCTGAGCAAAGGAGCCAAAACCTCACCCTGCCACTAGATCCAGCAAATATTCTATCTGTTTGAAGATAACAAACAAGTGAGTCTGAACCTTTGGGTATCAGACAAATGTAACAAGCTGGAATGGAGCCGTGCTGTGGTGAAGTCTCAGGTTGGTTTCCAGGTATTAAACTTCTGGGAATGAAGGAACCATTGCTGCTCTAGGTTTACTTGGATTTGACACGATCACGGGATAGTTTCTCACAGTTGAGATTTGGAGAGGGCCGGATCCAGCACCCTGCAGATTAGCTGAGTGGGAAACAGGGGAAATGAAAGGAGGAGAAGAAGGGAGTGACATAAACAGAAAATAAATATTTTCCAATTTTTATAACAACAATAGGAGTGGGACACAGAGAATGTGATGAGAGCTGGAAAGAGTTCAGATTTGGGTGTGTTTGTTCACTGAGGAGTGTCTTTTTTGAACTTTTTATTTAAGGTTTATGCATAATTTGACATTGAAAATTCTCTGCATTTATTACACAAATAATGTAACTAAAATTGTGAAAACAAGGGGAAAAAACACTGAGCAAACAAAATAAAGAAAAGAAAAAGACACAGCTCATACATGTACAGCTTTTAAACAAAAACAATATTGTCTTAATAAATATACAAAGCAGCAATGCTTCAGAACAGGATTTGCTGAGACTTACAACAACCCACTTTATCAAATTACCAAATACATTTCAATATTACGCTACCTTTGGTCAAAGAGATCAGTATTCATTTGTAGAACAGAGGTACATTATATCTCTGTTCTCTGTTTCCATTCTGTTATTGCTGGGTGTTTCAAATGTTTCCAATTCACTGATACATTTTGTCGCAACCAATAATAAAATCTTTGATTTGCATTGAAATCCTGATTTGACATAACCCACAGTAAATAAAACAGATGATTTAATGGAACCTCCATTCTCATTTTTTTCTGATACTCCATATTTTATATTTCTCCAATATTTTTGGATAACCAGACAATCGCAGAATATGTGTGTATAGTGTCCTATTCTCCCACATTTTCTCAAACAACAAATTTTGTAAAGGACCCGGCCTTTGAAGGGTCCTTTACAAAATTTAAAATTATAGGAGGGGTGTAAAAATACCTAACTTTCAATCAAAGTCTTGCCATAACTGACTATTAATCCCTCTTTGGGAATCTTTCCACACGTAATCCCATACTCCATCTTCTATCTGGATGTTTAACTCCCATTCCCACTTCTGTTTCCTATCACAGATATACATTCTCTAGAGTCAAGTGAATGAATTCAAAGTAATCAGAGTTATTAAACCATACTGTCAAGCTCAATTTATTATTCAAGGTGATTAAAAGGTAACCAAGCAGATTGCATTGTGCCGTTGACATCGCAGCAATCCCTCTTACCTGTAGTGACAGCGGAAAGTAAAACTCCCCTTTAACAGGAAGAAACCTGCAGCCTGACCGGGCTCAGTGTCAGCGGCCATCATCCACCGTCGGGTGTAAGACAGAACAGGTACTGTGACCTCTATGCACATGTAAATATGTTGGATTAAAGGTAAAAGGTTTTCCACCTGTTAATGAACTTTTTTCCCCTCCTACTTAGTTTCTCTTGCACAATTTCCTTCCCTTCTTGCACTGTTTTCACTTCTCCCTGGTATTCCTGTATTGGCTATTTTTCACCTCTTCTGCTTTTCTTCCTGCTCAGTTTCTCTCTGTGCCTTTTCCTTCACCCTTTGTTCCCCTCTCTCCTCCTCCTTGCAACACCACACTCCACCGTTTCCCCTCTGTGCTGGTACCCCTCTGATCAGGCTGTGTTTTTATACCCTCGCCTCCACATTTCTGCTCTCCCCAAAGAATGTAAAGAATCAGAGTGCAGCATTCTCCTTCTGAAACCTCGAGTGGAAAAAACTGTTGAGCTTCGTTTTTGTTTAAAACCAAAGGGTGGATGAGCTATAATACCATCCAGCCTCAAGAACTCAAAACTGTATTGCAGCTGCATCACTGAGATAAAACAAATACCAGGATAATCATTTGGTATTGTTATTCCAGTCATCAAGTGTCTGCTTAGTAGTAACATTCTTTATTGAACAGCCTTGAAATATCTGGTTAGATTTTGTGTGTTTACAGACAAAAGTTATGATGAAGAACATAGTTCTCATCCATCTTTCTTGCAGACTTCTTGCTCCAATTATGTCTGAGATGTTTGCAGAAACCATAAAGACGAAAACCCATCAAGTGTGTCCTGGGTTCTGCGGCTGTATGGTCGTATTTAAACATCAACACAACATTTCTAATGACTTTTGGTGGTAAAGCTGTAAAAGTTTGGGTCAGAACTGTGACTCACCATCTCCAAGTCACAGCTTCTTTCATGAGGCAACATTCCTCACTCACTGTGAGCTAATGCTGAAATATAAAGTTGAAATGAAGCTGGTGTGCAACTGCAGAAATATTCACACCACTCCAACCTTTTTCTTTTTTGTTGTTTTTTTCGGTATAACCACAACCTGAAACAGTGTGATGTCCCCTTTGTACAGTTCTTCGTCACAACCAAGCTCAAGCTCAGTCAGACTGGATGGGGAACATCTGGGAACAGCTATCTTTACATCCTGCTGCATTTTCAAATGGATTTAGGGTTTGTAGCCTTTAACAGAGATCCTTCCTTTTTACGTCATTCGAGTAGTCACATGACTTGAGTAGTCACACTTCCATTGTGTACACCAGAGATCAGCTGTTAGCTCCTGGTACTTGGACTCCCACCTGGCCACCTGCTGGAGAAGGAGAGACGGGGGGACATGCAGTTGTAATGGTTACGGAAATTCAGCCGGACACAGAGTTACGTAAAAGGTGTTTATTGAGAAAAGCAAAAACAAACCAGCAGATGCAGGTGTTACCAGTCTTGAGCCGAAGCAGGTGGAGCATGGAGACAAATTGAAAAAAAAAAAAAAACACGCCAGCAGGGCACGAGTCAGGAGATGTGAAGTTCTCGGAAATTAAATGTGTAATCAGAAATGACGATCTGGCAGCAAGTGTGTCAGTCAGGACAGGTATATGAAGGCAGGTGAGCAGAATTGGAACTTAATTAGTGACAACAGGTGGAAATGGTCTGGGCAGATGACTGGGCTGACTGGAGAGTGGACAGGGAGGTGGACAGGGGTGGTTTGCTGAGGAAAGTATAAACTAATTAGTCCAGAACAAAGCAAAAAACCTAAACCGTAACAGCGTTGGCATCGGACGTTGCTACAAGAGGAGAAGGTACAGGACTCTGCATACCCGCCATCGTCATGGGAAATTTGAGATCCCTTCCCAACAAAGTGGGTGAATCGGCGGCAGTAACCTAGCTAAAGAGAGGCTACCGGCAGCAGCATGCAGGTTGGTAATACGGATAAGTCTAACTGCGCTAACTCCTGACACACTAATAAACATTTTTTATTTACTCCTGACCAAAAGAATGTAACTATCGAACAGAAGCTCTGTAGTAAAGATATTTAGCTACTTGCTGTGAGCAGGAGCTTGTGTTATCTACCTCAAGACTTTACACATCATCTGGTTAACGTGCCATTGCTGCAACACAGTCACCAGCAGACTCATAACAATATCTCCAGGCCCTTTTTCTGATCTCTGGCGATTTCGATCATGTTTCCTATCCTCCTCTCTTCCCACCTTCACCTAGTGTGTTATCTGCCCCACCACAGACAATAAAATGCCTCCTTTAGAACACCAAGGAGGCATACAACCTCTCCCTCCTCTGGGGGGGCTGGGCTCGGATCACAACCTGGTTCATCTCCAGCCTGTGAATAAACCCCTTGTACACAGAGAACCAGCTGTGAGACGCACGGTGAAGAGCTGGTCTGAGAGGAAAGAAGGAGCTCTGTGGGACTGTTTCAGCTCCACTGCACTAAACTCTGTGCTCCTCACGGGGAGATCATTGATAGCATCGTTGACCACGTTGCGGACTACATTAACTTCTGTGCGGAAAATGCTGTGCCCTTCATGTAGATACAATGTTTCTCCATTAGCAAGCCCTGGATCAAACCTGAAATAAGTCTCCTCAAGGAGAAGAGGAGAGTAAAGTGGATTTTGTAAAGTTCCTTGAGGTGGCTTGTTGTTGAATTGGCGCTACATAAATAAAATGAACAGACCTCAGAGCCTTAGATCAGGAAAAAAGGAGGAGAAGAAACTGAGAAGGAAGATTAGAGATGGTAAGACCCATCTACAGGAAGAGGATTCAGGATCAGCGGTGGCAAGAACAACATCAGTGGGTTTTGAAGAGCCTGAAGACAATTTCAGGTCACAAAACCGAGCTCCAAGACCGCAGATTTCAGGTGGTGAAGGACCTGAACCAGTTCTTCAGCAAGTTTCATTATACAGTTACTCTTCCTCCAGTTCAGTCTCCCCCGCTGCAATACCTTCATTTTTGTAGTTTCGTTTACTTGACCAGAAAAACCTCATTGAGATTAAAACCTCTTTTCCAAAAACTGACTTGGCCAAGACAGCAGCGTAAACATACTACAAGACTAAATACACAGGACATATAAACAACAGCTTTACATTTTAAGAAAAAAAAAATACCCTGGCATTATCACATAGTCCTAATTAAACATTGGGGCAGTTACAAGAGCCAAGTGAGCTAATGTGTCTGAACTTTAAAATTACCTTTTGCGTTTTACCCCAGGTTGCAGGAGCAGTAAATTGAAAGGTCTTCTGACTTTGGTGCCCTGCATCAGAATGAATCCTGGAAGCACACACTGAATGGCTTAGATTCTTACACAGAAATTAGTATAAATATGTAGGAATATGACCAAGAAATGCATTTATAGAAAAATAAAAAACCACCCAGTGAAAGTGTCTGAGAACAGATAGAGATGGACAATTTGGTTTGGCATAAAATGCACAGTGACGTACTTGATAGCTGCAATCACTCCTGGCTTTGCCATAAGGCAAGGCAAGTTTATTTGTAAAGCACATTTCAGTAACAAGACAATTTAAAGTGCCGTACATGAACAGAATATTAGAAAAGAAAACATTACAGAGGAATATTGCAGTGGAATAGTAGCAGCAGGTCAAGATATAAGATAAGGTGGACTACAAACTTTACATTAACATTTAAAGGCAACTCTAAACAAATAGGTTTTGTCCTTAAACTCAGGGTTTCAGCACTTTTACGGTCTTCTGGGAGTTTGTTCCACAGAGGTGGAGCATAAGACCTAAATTCTGCTTCTCCATGTCTGGTTCTGGTTCTGGGTATGCAGAGTAGAATATGTGAACAGATCTCCACAATCTATCAGGGGGGAGAAACATGGAAGGGATCAAGTGCTTCCTGACATGAAGTGAGAAACACCTTTTGTTTCTAAAAAAGGAAAAGAAACCCACCTTATGTTTAAGCTTAGAAACCAGCTAATCTTTTGTACTGTTTTGCATGCTATAATGTAGAAGTGTAAGTGACTGAGAGACTGAAGAAGATGAACAATCAATAACAGTATCATTGGCATAAAGATGAAACGCAGCATCAGACAAGTTATCACCCTGGTTCTTCACATAAATGGTGATCAATAATGGTCCTAGTATGGGACCTTGAGGCACTCCCTTTAAAACAGTTTTAAATAGTTTGAGAACCAGCTATCTAGAGCATCTAGGAAGTCATCTACCACTTTAAGAGCAGCAGTTATTGCACTGTGCCTTTTTACAAAAACCTGACAGATCCGTCGATAGCAGATTGGTTGACTAAGAACTGACTGCCTGCCTTTCCTCCTTGAACTTGACACCTCTCAGCCATCTCCCAGATCCGTCTCAGAGAATCCCACAGCCTCCCTCCTCCATCCTGTCCCTTTCAGCAGTTCAGGTTAGGAACAAGCTTCTTTCTTCTCTGTGGCGGCATCAGTCATCTTCTATGGTGGAGGTTGTCAGAGCAGCAGCTCATCTGCAGCTGAGAGGAAGCGGTTAGATGCGATCATCAGGAGGGCCAGCTCTGTCCTGGGATGCCTCCTCCACCCAGTGCAGGTGGTGAGAGACAGAAGGACTCTGGCATCCATCACATCACTGTTGGAGAATGTCTAACACCCGTGCATGGAGCTGTTGCAGAGCTGCAGAGCTCCTTCAGCGACAGACTGCTGCATCCTCGGTGCAGAAAGGAGCGGGATCACTGATCTTTCCTCCATGCAGCTTTTAGACTTTAGAACCACCACTGCTCCCAACAAAAGCAGAAGGTGTTGACACATGGGAGGATTTACCTGCCAAATATCAAGGGTTCATATTATAATTTAAGAGCACGATTTCATGCGTTTGCACTCAAAACATTTGCTTTGTTAAAAATATTCCCAGTTTTCCCTCAAATCTTTGTTTTTATCCTTTTTATGCATAAACATACATCCATGTTTTTGTACTTTTTATGTAAATGTAAAACCCTACACAGTTGCACATTTCTACTTATCTGAGTACATATTTACAACTGTACAGCATTTTTTTTATTATATTGTACCTTTGCCCTTATTGTATAGTGTTTTTATTTATTTATTTTGACTTTTGTGCATCTGTATGCTTTGATTTGCCTTTTACTTTAGGCCTACCTCACTGAGGGACAATAAAAGCTACTTCTATGCTGTTATATTCATACTCTGTAAACAGTCAGATCCAGATGACATCTGATGACATTATTCTCTTTATAAAACAGAGGCTGTGGAGAAATAGCTTTTTATTTACTTTTTCTATCACCTTCTGCGAACTGCAGAGGGAATGACCCTTGTATGGTTAAATCTGGCACTTTTACAAGATTCTTTTCTCTTCTTGACATATAATCACATCCAGCAGATGGCCCCCATTTACAGAAAAAAAAACAACAAGCCATGAGCTCTGAAGTGCTGGGAGAGAAATGTTCTTGTCTAAATTTATTCTGGAGGTTGAACAGGATATCACGGCAGGACGCGAGACACATAGTGCTGAAATCATCCTGAGGATAAATCTCCACCAACAGGATGCAACTGTAGAGTCTCAACGGAAGAGGAAAAAGGAAAAATAAAAACGTATATAGAGGCAGCTCCCTTAAGATAACAGATAATTCGTAGCATTTTTATTCATCTGGATTCTTTTCTGCAACCAGAGAGATTATATTTTATCATTTAAGAACCAAAGTGGTTATACAACAAAAGTAAAATATGCTTTGATGTACAAAGATCTTTGTTTTGTTGGCAACTGATACAAGTTATTTCACAAATTCTGATGGCTTTAGTTGCAGCTTCTCTGATAGTGGACTTCCAGAATCTCATTTTTAACAGCACTCCCTAAAAGGTCAGTGAATCTCTGTTGGAGGAGCTCCCACACTGAAGATCCCTGTTTTACATTCCTATGCCTTAGGGAGACGGTGGTCCAGCCAACAGTTTCCTCTTTCATTCATCCCACATGTGAGGATGAGGATACACGCAAAAGTGAAGCATCAGCTGATATTAGATATTCATTAATTGAAAAAGGCTTTATGTAACAGACAATTATACATTTAAAAGTGTAAGAACATACAAAATTGTGCCCTGTCCTGTACTTTATCTTTGGCATACTGTTCCCTCTATGTTGATGGATATATAAAAAATATAAAGCTGGCAGCGTGACTGATGGCCATCACTCAAGTGTAAATGTTAGTTCAGAAGCTCCAGACCGGAGGACAGACATGTTTATCAGCTAAACTAAACACAGAGAGCAAACCAGACCCAACATCCTGTTTTAATTCTTGCCGACAAGCTGGACTCAAAGGCACAGAAGCAGCGAAGAGGAGCAGGCGCCTAAAACATAGAAATAATCCTAATTCATTTTTAGCCATTGAAACACTGCTGCCCTCTGCTGGTGGAGAGCTGCTAGCACAACATTAATTCTCCCAACTTTGTTTTTTTGTATGGTTTTATTGCTACAATTGAACAGAATTGCTTTGTGTTCTCATAGTATAAATAACGCAAGAAAGAAATTCACAAACCATACAAAAAACAAATTTTTTAGTTTATGATTTTTTTGCGATTTTACTGAAGGACTAGATGGTTTGGTGTTGGTGCATAATTTCTTTTCTTGCTTTCTTAATTTTTATTCTCAACAATAATCGCCACATAAATTGTACAGGCCCCCATTGTTGCTACAGTATTTACTTAATCGCTAACAGGGTCTAGGCTTCAGGTTTTATTTTTTATAAAACACACTTCCAGAGTCTCTCAGCCTATTAAGAGTTAAACGATAACACTTGAAAGAAATTCTGGATTTGCTCTTGAGTAAATTAGAGAATCTCTGGCCATTTTAGTATTGGTTCTCAGACTGTGGTCCAAATACGAGTCTTGTGCTGCAAGTAGCGTTACTCAGGAAGCTGTCATCAGGCATTCTAATCACTACCATGGACAAAAATGTATACAATTGAACAGCAAGCTATGCAGACAGTTTCTACAATCATTTGGGAAATAATGGGGCGCTCTATGGCGCTCAGTGGACTCCTAAATATTCCAGAGTGAGCTGTCAGAAGCGATTAGGAACAACAGCAGCTCAACTTGGAAGTGTTAGCATCCCCTGCTCTCTCAGTTTATGTGAACTGAGGTGCGTAGAGGTCACCAACTTTCTGCAGAGTCAAACGCTACAGACCTCCAAACTCCATGTCGTCTTCAGGTTAGCTCAAGAGCAGAGAGTAGAGAGCTTCATGGTCTCTGTGGCCAAGCAGCTTCATCCAAGCCATACATCACTAAGTGCAAAGCAAAGCGTGGGATGAAGTGGTGTAAAGCACGCCGCCACTGGACTCTAGAGCAGTGGACACACGTTCTCTGGACTGAAGAATCGCGGTTCTCCATCTGGTAATCTGATGAACAAGTCTGGGTTTGGCGGTTGCCAGGAGAACGCTACTCATCTGACTGTGCCACGTGTAAAATTTGGTGATGGCCGTTCCTCTTCCAGCATGACTGAACCAGAGCACAAAGGAAGGTCCATAAAGACATGGATGAGAGAGTTTGGTGTGGACGACCTTGACTGACCTGCACATAATCCTGACTTCAGCCCACAGAACACCTTTGGGATGAATTAGAGCAGAGGACTTAAGTTCATGTGTAAATCAAGGCAGGTGAGCAACCCACTACACTACATTTTCTACCCATCTTAACAAACGAGATATCAAAACGTATACATACATTTCCAACCAGATTGCAAACCTCACTTTTCCAACGCGCTCTACGGAGTCGTGTACAAGACAGAGACGTGTCTATATCCCACAACAGCAGAGCAGATGTCAGATTTCCTGGGTGATGTCAATCTTTTGTACCAGTAGCGAAACCAAAGCTGGATTTCAACAAATATAACACCAGGCAAAAATGATGGAATCGGCAGTCTCGGAGGATGTTCAGTTATTTAATTCTGTCGAAAACAAAACAGATCAGACACGACATGAAGCTACAGTCAGTCTAAATGGCAGCTTTCTGCCTTTAAGAAAATTTTACTTCCCAAATTGAACACATGCATCAGATCAGATCTGCTCATCTGTCTGCAGTTAAACAGAAGTGATCACACCTTAGACTGACATGAAGCGTGGCACCAACATGAGAGAGGTCGTCTGGAACAAAGGGGAGGATTAACAAACATCTTAAAGAAGGTAAATCATGGCAGCGTTGCAAAAGATGTTAGTTGTTCACAACAGCTGCATCCACAATCTGGACCAAGTCCAGACAAGATGGGACAGTTGTTAAAGGCGAGCATGCATATATATTTTATCTGTGTGCGATGTGTATTTCCTCCAAATGTCATTATGGTAATTCATGACAAAATAAAGCTTCTTGAAGTTTACGTTGACATTTTGGACACTTTTCTTCTTATCCCGTCCATTGAAAGGATGTTTGGGGATGATGATGGGATCAACAACTGTGAAAACATTCTTTGAAGGACACAGAAGGTCAATGTGATGGCCTGCAAATAGTCCAGATCTCAATCCAGTTATTGAAAGTTGAGGAGACTGGTTCATGACAAGGCAACAGCAACCAGAGAACGTTGGAGCCAGACTGAGGAAGAAAGCGCTACTGTTGTGCAGGGACGTGCAGAGGGGGGGTCGGAGGGGGCTTGAGCACCTGCCCCTTTGCCCCTTGGTGCCCAAAGTGCCCTTTTGTCACTTTTTTTTTTTTTTTTTTTTTTTAATGTGTGCGTGTTTGTTGGTGTGTGTGTGCATGGTGCATGTCCAAAATAATAATAATTTAGATATACCGTGGCTGGTTACATGATCCACATAACGTACCCTCACTCTGCCCTACTTTTCCTCTCGCAGCTCCCAGCTCCGCTGCCTCACGCTGGCCAATCTGTCCTGCCCACTGAGCTATATAATACACTGGAGTGCTAATCACCGTCTGTTTGAACGAGTCGCTTTGAAGCCACCAGCCGCCATATTGGTACTCCCTATTTCCCCCCAGTAACTAGGGAATATGTGCGCTACAGCATCGAATAACGAGGATTTTCTCATGTTCAGGGGGGGCTTAAGACTTTTAAAATGTCAAATGCCATATACTTTTATGTTATGTTCTAAAAATATCAAGTACTGAGAAAGTCATGTGCTGAAATATTTTGCATTTTATATTTTGCATATTATTTAAATAATATGTTTAACATTTATAAATATCTAAATAACAATGTACAAAAACATATATTTACATATGTGTATATATATATATACATATATACATATACACATACTTATATATACATATATATATATATTTAATATGAATAACATGTAAAATATTTCAGCACCTAATTTCCTAGTAGTTAATAGTGTTAGTACATCCACTGACTGTAGAATTACCTGTGAAATATTTTCACTCAGCCAGAAAACTGCTTGTTGTTGCAACCAAATCCTATGGGATTCTGTGAGAGTAGGGAGTAGCAAGATGGCGGCCAGTGACTTCAGTTTTTCGGCAAAATCAGCACTCTAGTGTATTAAATAGCTCAGTGGTCCTGCCCCTTTAAATCTGCAGCACACTTGACTGTGCTCTGTGCTGTTTAACTCCACTGTCATTGGTTATACTGCTTTAAATCCCGCCTTCCCTCTTTCTGATTGGCTGTTTTCTAATCTGTCCGTGTGCGTGCTTGCTTGGAGCGGAGATTTCAGTTTTGAGTCATACAGGAATACTGTGGTTACCACAATTAATACTAGGCTACGGAACTAGTCCCAGTTAAGAAACTAATTATCTGCAGTAAAATAGGTGAAAGCTGCTGAGTGCAGTTCTGTAAAGAAGCAGGCGAGACTGTTTTGATTTATGGAACTTGAGAAATGTAAGTAACCAACGTTAGCATCTCAAAATAGCATCTAATTCTGAAGTATAATGCATTTATCAACAGAAACCTAATCTGTTTTATAAAACTAAATATTTTGTGCCAGGCTGGAGTTCTGAAGCCGGCTGGAAAGATGGAAAAGCAAAGACTGTAGATTATTAAAAATTCTGATTCTTTGCCACAGCTGCCTGAAAAAGAAAAGGTTAGGGTTTCCCTTTTACCAATATTTCGTTGCTATTATTGTTTAATTTTTTTGTTGACCCTCTGATGCAGTTCAGGTATAAATAGCAGGTGATATTTCTTTTATATGATATACAACACAACAACACTATATGCTGCCTAAACAACTGCTATATTTTGTTTAGACTTTTACTTATTTATAATAGCGTAATTAGGATTTCACAAAATGATAGTGCTATTTATTTCACTATTTCTACTTCTAGAATTAGAATTACGACAAATACAACCGAGGAACACTATTTACATTGCTTTTACTGTACAAAGATTTCCACACTGTCTATTAGTAAATTAGTGCAAACCAGGGGCGGAGCTAGACATTCTTATCATCAGGGACTTAATCCATAAAATATTACTTCATTACGAGGGTAATTTGGTACACCAAAAAAGTAAAAAGTATTTAATCTGTTGATATGGTCGTAAAATTAATTTAATATAGGCCTTAACATATCTTAAAGTTTTATCTGCTGTTCTTTATTAGTCTTACTAGTATATACCAATAGTATGTGGTTCTCATTTGAGTGATGAAATGGACAACCACTCATGAAACAATTCAGTTTTGGTGTCACCAATCTTACTTAAAGTACAGTATTGGGTCCTCCATGCTCCTTATGTATTAAGATTTACTGCACATTTAAACATCGACAACTCACTATTGTTAGGGAAATAATTTAATTGTCTGAGAAGATGTAGGTAAGGAGAAGCTGTTATCTACTCTTCAGATATATGATGTAAGAAATGTGTTTGGAATGTTGCAGATGGTAAAAATTGATAGGTCTCTGTTGCTGGTAAGTTCAAATGCAAACTTTTTCAAAGTGGGAAAAAAGTCTCAATTCAACGTTCATCAGATCGGGCGCTGCTTTATAATTTATAATAATAATAGAACTTTATTGATCTCACAATGGAGAAATTCACTTCTGCATCTTTACCCATCCCCTTGGTGAGCAGTGGGCTGCCACTGTGCGGCGCCTGGGGAGCAATCGGGGTTAAGTGTCTTGCTCAGGGACCCAGAATGTTAGTCTGTGGGAGTTGAACTCAGAACCTCTGGGACCCAAGATCAATGCTCTAACCACTAGGCCACCAGATTAACAAAAAGCATCTAGTGTGTGTCGTGCTTATAAAATTTGTATAAATGTAGTAAGAAATACTGCTTTTCTCTTTAGACAGAAGAAACGCGCCCTGACGCTCAAGTCAAGCATAAAGAAATAGGAGCATGCATACTGCGTAGGACCAATGATGTCAGAGCAATGAAGTGTCCCTAGGGTTAAAGTTCAAATCAAAGTTCAAATCAAACCTACGCCCTTGATTCCATGTTACATTCTTTATAGTAAGGGTTGGTACATTTCAGCAGGATGTATAGCAAGATATGTTTCTGTATCGTGTTTTAAATCCGTGCCCCATGTGCCCTCTTTTAACTTTGAGCACCTGCCCCTCCAACGGTCTCTGCACGTCCCTGCTGTTGTGTTCAAGTCTTCTTTTTTGTTATTTTTCACATGATTCCATATTTTTTTCCCCCACTGCTTGAGCTAAAATGGTGAGTCACTGACTACCACTACGTTTTTTTCTTGATTTGTTTTAGTGTTTCTTAAAGCCTGAAAGTTACCACTTATGACAGCAGTTTTGTGCCATGTCTGATCTGCTCTGCTTCCCTCGGACAAAATTAAAGCACTGAACATCCTCAGAGACCAGTGATTTCTTCATTTTTGCCAGGGGTCGTATGTAGTACAAGGCCAATGTCAGGCTTAAATGTTATAAGGAAGGTCACAAAGTATACGAAGGAGGAAGGACAACATTTACATAAAGGGATAAGAAATAAAGGCTTGGAATCCAAATGATTTCATTTAATTTTACTTACTGGAAAACACCTAAATTAAATCCTGTGGTTTTTCCAAACAGGATGCTGAACACTCGAACAGATATGACCGGGTTGATGGTTCAAATCTCTGCAGCATGGCAGTACTAGTTATGAAACTTTTGAGAAGCAGCGCTATGAAGCACCAGGAAAGGAGGAAAGGACATTCAGACATTTTCTACCTCAGAGAATCTGAAGAAAAACAAGTTCTCGTTGATTTTATGTTCACAATTTATTTTTAAATAACAGATCAGCATACAAAAAAATACCTTTATTCAAAATTAAATAATCTGATTAAAAGAAGATGAAACACACTCTTACACATACAATACAAGCAAAGCTCACAGAGATCTGGTGATCATGTTGGACCCTGTGAAGCATTCTGTCTGTGAAAAGTAAAAACAAGATGTTTAGGAGACGCAGAGTCGCCACAATGAAAAACATTTTTTCTTTCCATCATTAAACTGGATAATCTGAGGCTTTCTTTGACCTCGTCACACCCAGTGGTACGATACAGCCCTGGACAGACAGCACTGACATGTGCTGAGGGCGAAAAACGGAGAAAGGAAACCAATGGTGAGCTTTACATGACAAAGTTCCTTCAAGACAAACAACGACGGTGAAATAGGAAGAAGCACAAGTTAAACCAAGACATGATGTAACAGAGCACACCAGGACAGGCGGCAAAACATTATTTTTAAACCAGAGGAAAAAAACAAAACAGAATTTCAGTCACTTAAATTTTTTTTAAAAAGTTTGTGAAGGTAACATGAACACCAAGTAAACATTTCAAGTAGCCACTAACTGTCCAGTGAGTGAATCTACGCAATTATTGGTGAAAAACGAGAGTAAAAAACCGGTGGTTCTAAAAGTGGTGCTGAAATATTGTGAAGAATGAACTGAGTGGCTGTTGATTCTTCTGCCTGTTTTAGTGTTTAATATTTCAAAGCAGATGACAAGAGGCAGGCGGATACCAGGGACTGCTACGTGTTACTGTCTGGACAGAAGAAGAAGAAGAAGTGAAGTTAGAGTCTGAATGGTAGAAGAGAACGAGTCCTACACTAGAGAGACATCAGTGTACATATACAGCATTGACGAGCCTGAGTTCATTACCCTGACCAGCAGGGGGAGCTTCTTTAACGGAGATGGAAAAAACAACAACAACATTCTTCTTTCCAAAAATATTCAAACGTAAAAAAAAACAGAAACAAAACTTAATACCGATGGATTTCTTCCGCCCAGAAATGTGAGCTGTGAGCAGAAGTAAGCGGACACATGATCCTCTACTTTCTATCATGGTTCCTTCTGTCTGCATTACCTAAAGGGATTTTCTCTTCTTTCCACACAGCTAGAATAAGCATCACATAAAGGCAAACACAGCGCTGCTAAAAGGCGAGAGGAGAAGTCAAGCAGCTGAAGGCTGGGAACCACATGCTAACTGCATCTGGACCTTTTTGAAATGAATCATTGACAAAAACCAGCCAGCGTTGTAGCGTTGGCTTTGTTGAGGGATGGAGAGGTGAGCGGCTTGGAGGAAACTCTTTGTCCCACCTGTGCTTTGAAGAATTTGGCTATGAGGCTCCAACGACGCAGTAAAGCAGCATTTTCACAGCAGCTTACAATCAGGCGGGACGTTTTAGCACTGAATCAGAGCAGGTCCTCGTTCCTTATACATGCCACCTTACATCTCACTCTACCCAGAGCCTCTCTTGTAACTCTACAGCCACAGGAACAAATGAAAGCAGAACCTCTCTGCAGCACAGACCACATCAGACACCTGTGAAGTTCTCTGACGCTACCCTTACAAGAAACCCGTTTAAAAGGCAAGCTGAGGAAACGCACGTCTGGAGGCCAAACTGGTTCAGGCCGGGTTGGAGTGTCACGTGGGAATACTTGAGGGAGTTTGATGGGAATAGCAGCACAGTTTTAGCCTCCAGCTAAAATCTCCACAAAGTCTTCACCGGGAAGCCTGAAGAAGCGGGAAGTGACGCGTCTTCACCAACATCGTAGAACATTAATACTTGGAGACCCCAGAAGTCCCAGGGGGGACGCTTCAGGCGTTTCCTCAAATACAGCATAGCGAGCCTCCTTGGTGGAGCTGACACAGTATCTAAGCATTACAAAGCCTATATAAATAGTTGTGATATAAATACCTGTACTCCATTAAAGACATTCACTTTGGTGGAGCTCGGCCAACGAGCGGGACAGCAGAATTAGCCTGAGCAAGTCCAGACAACATGTTAGAACAGCAGACTGAGCGACATCCTGTTCAGGCCGACTCGCTGTAGTCTGAACCTAAAGCTGCCTGCTGTTTAGTCATAACCCTGTTCCAAGAGAAAATGCGTCACTTTGGCTGTGGAATGGCCCACACCCACCAGACCCGTGACTAGCAGCTCAACCCAGGTTTGTTGAGCCAGGACCAGATCTGGATCATCTCCTGCGGCGTCCTCGGGTGAACCAGCATCAAGCTCTTATAGGCGCAGGGGTGAGCGCGGTATTTCTCCTCGATGTTAAAGGTCCGGAAGCCCTTGTGCTTGTCTGGGGCCAGCCCCAGCTTCCGGAGGCACATCCCGGTGTAGACGTCGTCTATGGGATAAAGAGCCACGTGTGGCGAGACGTGGTGCAGGCGGGCGGCGATGTCTCCAGAGTAAAGGTAGCCCCCGCCCCCGGCGTACGGAGGGTACGTACCAGTGTACATGCTCTCTGGGATGAAATACTTCACCTTCTTGTCTCTGTGCGGCCCTGCGTTGGTGATCACGTCGCCCACGAACAGGTCCCTGGCTTTGGGGCCCGACAGGCCCTTGAGGAAGTCCAGGATGCGGTACGTGTTGACAAAGACGTCGTCGTCCCCCTTGAAGATGTAGCGGGCGCCAGAACAGCGGGTCTGGATCCATTCCAAGAAGAGCAGCTCCTTCACAGTCAGGTTGAAGAAGGAGTCCCTAAAGTCCCACAGGATGACGTCTTTGTGCCGCTCGCTCTCGTACTCCACCATCTCAGACAGGTTGGGATGGTGGTCCACGGAGTTCGCGTTTCCAAGGAGGAAGACGGTGACCACCGTCATGTTGGCTACGACGCCGGCCGCTCCCCAGGACTCACGGATGGCCTGGCGCCGGTCGAAATGCGGCGCCAGGGATTTGACGGCGAGGAGCAGGAACGGGGGCTTCTTGCAGATGTGCGGCTGGTCTATGAGAACGGGATAGGAGCGGCAGCGCATGTAGAGCAGGAAGTCCTTGAAGCGAAGCGGTAAAGCGTTGTAGTCTTTAACCTGCGTAGCCACCCTATGGTTGGGCTGGCAGGGGTCAGAGGGTAAACTGGTCTCATTTAACCAGTCGGGCAACTCCGAGCCGCTGAAGTTGGCCGTGAAGATGGGATTGTTGTGAAAGTCCAGGATCTGTTGCTGCAGGTTCCAGTAGGAGGAACTGGGGGTCAGCTTGGTCCAAAAAGGTCCATCGCAGGTGTAGATTTTCTGCCGTCCATTTTTGTCTGTGCTGCTGTTAAGGCAGAGGAGGAAGAAGATGAAGAGGTTGACCATCATCAGCGTCACCATTAGCTTCAGGTTCCAGCGCAGCAGCGCCATGACGGGCCTCCGCCGGACACCGCCTGCAGAGACAGGAACATAATAATCAATCAACAGGTTTGAACTGGAAACGTGGAAGAATTATTCTGTACGCTCAGTATTAAAAAGATGCAGAATCTGGACCGGTACCATTAGGTTTTTGTTCCACTTTGCATGAAAGCTTAAACATTTGACCTAAAAAAAACCCAAAAACAATAAAATAGAAAAGCTAGATGTAGAAATGATCTGAAAATCCTGAAGACAAACTACAGAGAATTCTAATAATTGCCTTTACATAACCTCATCATTGCCATTCACATTTTGCTGTACATTTAGTGATTGGCTGTTATTTTCATGCGGCTACATGGGAACAGACACACGGCCCGCAGTGGCAGCTGGAGATCAGTCGTGGGTTTTTAGACACAAAAACAGACACGCCGCTGTTCCCTCCCGCTCACAGCGTGACTAAGGCTACATTCACTCTGCAGCTCTTGATGCTCAATTCTGTTCATATTATTATTAATTGCAACAGTCATCGTACTTCTGTCTGAACGGTAAAAGACCACAAAGTGAGCTGCATGCACAGATAAGAGAAAGACGTCACAGAGCAGCGTGCTGTTTGCACAAGTTATGGTGACCAATTGTTTCTAGAAGTCAAGAAAGTTTTATTTAAAAAAAAATTAGAAAAAAAATACCCCGGTAATGGCCAGCATTTCTCCTTGTTATTATCAGAAAGCTGGTGAGCAATGGGAGCCGACAATGTTAGCACCACATAGTGAGACGAAGGCAAGAGGAAAGCTGCTAACAGCGTTTTCTGCTGCTGCTGTGAGGACGTGTAGTGAGAGACAGGAGAGGGACGTCAAAGACCGAGAAAATGGGACCTTTCACACTGTGGGCACCTGGAAAAATATCGTATCTGAATTAGTACCGCATATGGAAGTGGCACAGATTGGATTGCTTTGGGGTGAAAAGATCTAAAATCGGGCCGTTCACACTGCCATGAAAAATATCAGATGTGGGTTTCTTTCCCTGCAGTGTGAACGTAGGGATTGAGTGCCAACATCAATGTTACAACTTTACCAGCCGCTCTCTGCCAGGGAAGGAGGGGCAATGTATGTGCTTCACGTGAGCTAAAGGCTTGGCTGCTGAATGCGCTAAAGGATCAGCAAACACATGCACAAATCGGCCGATACCAATACAAGAAAAAACAAAAAAACAAATATCAGCCAAAAATATCTGTTTTCCATAAGACAGATATTGCTGTGGAAATACAAACTAGCCATGAACCTGCAGCAGAAAGACAGTGAGCCCTTCTGACAAGCAACGCTGTTACTGCAACATTCCCCATTGCTGCAGGTATTCCTAATATATGGTGACGCCCTCGTCTTGAGTTAAAATCTTTCTTGAGCGATGCAGAAAGTTTGCATTTTCACCGTCTTTCATGGATTCTCTCTCGGTACTCTAGCTTCCTTCCACAGACCAAGAACAAGCGTGTTACGTTTTTTGGGGGCTGTTCTTAAATTGTGGTCTTGCTGTGTTTGTTTGTTGGCCCTGATGGACTAACGATGCATCGAGGGTGTACCATGCCTCATCCTTCCTAACGCAGGAGCAAGGCATCAGCCCAGTCAAAAAGGTCCAGAGCAGCTGCTGGGCAGAAATATCCAGTTTCTTCTTTAGTGAATATTACTTTAGCAGTTCTGGTGGCCCAGCGGTCTATTATAAAGAGGCCGACTTTAAAGCACTTATCCTCCTTATGGCTTGTATCAGGTTTTCTTCCTAAAAAGACAGCTTGTGTTGGGCGTACAAAAATAAAATCTGTTCATTTCCCATGCTTCACTGCGCCTCCAACAGCTTAGGGATCCATCCTCATTTCCAGGCTGCTCTGCTTTTCATCTTTCTGACCTCATCATCTCTCAAGGGGTTGCCAACATGTACATGTTGCTAAACATAGCGAAGCACAAGGAAGCGGGGCGTAGAGCACCATCTCTCAGAAAGCTCCTCCCTTATTTAAAGAAATCTTTCGTAAGGAAATGAGAGAATATTACTGAGTGAACCAAACTGCATCCATGACTCTTACGTGTCGGTGGACCAATAAGGAGTGAGCTGAACAGGCTCGCCTTGTCCCACATCATATCCATGGATATGTTCAATTGTTAACTGAGTAATGCAGGAAAAAAGTCATCAGATTTGTTTGGAATAATAAAAAAAAATAATAAAAAAAAAATACTACAGCTTTAATAACATTTTTGCATAAGTCAACTCCTAGAGTGCATCAGAACTGATCCAATGGCTTTTTTTGCAGTAAACATTGAAGCTCCTCTGTTCGGTAATCAGACAAGCAGTTAAAACTTAATAGTACATAGAAACTGGCGTTACCCTCTTTCTCAAATAGACTTTAGAGGGGCGGTGTAAACCAAGAGGTAACCCTGTTTTTCTAAACAACAAGTCAATTACCACAATGTCTTTATTTAGCTCTTAGGGCTTCATTATCCTGTCTGATCATCTGGCTCACAAAGCTGTGTTTACATGTATCCCACCTTCCAGACAGAAAGAAGCGTTTGTTTATGCACAACCATAAGCAATCCTCTGTGTGGCAGCTGAGGAGACGGTCATGCGTACATGCACAGACTGCAGGCTGGGTAAAACGGTCTGAGGCAGAACAAAAACCATTCAGTTTTCTAGATATTCATCTTAAAAAACATCACCCAGCCCACGGCATTGAGCAAGAATTATCCATCATCAAGATCTGGCAATAAAGCAGCTGCTGGGAAACAGCAGCGTGAGGTTTTGTTTGCAGCTGAAGACAAAAAAAATAAAAATAAAAATCTGTTCTACATGAAGAAATAACATTTCATGGAAGGAGAGTTGGTTGGGGTCTAGTCTTAATCGAGTAAACCAAGACAAGAGGGAAACATGCAAGCTAAAAATCAACGAATCCAGCCGTATTCTGGTGTGACGGCCTCAGATTTCTAGACTGGGTGAATCTTGCATCCTCACTGTTTTACTGTCCTTCTCCCTGGCAGGGGGCCTCTGATACGCCCGTTTACCTTCTAACAAAGCAAGTGAAAAGAACGAATAGATAATACGGTACTGTGCAAATGTTTTAGGCAGGTGTGAAAATGCTATCAAATAGAATAAGTAAGTAAGTAAGTAAAATTTATTTATATAGCACTTTTCTCAGATAAAAATCACAAAGTGCTTCACAGTAAAATACAAATACAAAAAACAGTATACAGCAATACTAAACAGCATTTTAAAACAAAATGGAAAAACAAAAACAAAAAAAAAAAACAACATACAAACGAAACCATAAAACCCACACGTCTAATTAAAAGCCTGCTTAAATAGAATGCTCCAAAAATACATATTATTAGTGTTCTGTATTTAGAAAATGCAAAATGAGTCAATAAAGCAAATAACATTATCTTTGGTGTTACTAGGCTTCATTTTAAACTCAAAAGTAGTCTTCATGTTAGCGTTGCGGTCAAAAAGCCACACCTCTGAGATGGAAACTTGGCCGAGCGAAAGGCTACGCATGGAAACAGGGACTGAGGTGTGGAGAATGGCTGCAGCAGAAGGACCAGATCTTCCACCGTGTTGGTCCAAGGGTCTGCAGGCAACAGTGATGCATGGTGGAGGTTTCTTGAAAGTTTGGGCTGCATTTCTCTGCTTTAGCTGCCAGGTTTTTCCAAACAACAAAATTTACTGCCATTCCACTTTGTTCTCAAAGTGAAAACACTTTAAATATAAATATATTAAAAAAGGACAAAAATACTCATTACTCAATAGCAGTTTGGATACCACAGTATTATTTGAGTTATTTATGGTTCTCTACTAGGGATGCAATCAAATAATCAACTCATGATTAATTGTCGATTAATGATTTATTGGATTAAAGTTTTTTTTCCATCTGATTAACTGATAAGGTCCTGTTAAAGACCTTCTTTCAGGCACTTTTCAGTGTTGTAGTATGGCCGCCAACCAGAAGAGGGAGCCGCCGCTCATTCTACTGTGGAGCCACACCACAGTAGATTTAAGAAAAATAACACAACAACAACGTGAAGTGGGCAAACAGAGTCAGGTGTGAATTATTTACACTAATGACAAGGATGAAAAATGCACTTTATGAGGTTCTGTTTTTAAATATGAACACCCAGAAAGCTCCTTGAGTTATCACCTAAATATAATTTATTTATTATTGCATGTTTATTGCTTTATGCAATAAACATGATGACAGACTAAGACATGATGCCATGTACACAGCTGTTCACTATTCTGCAGAGAAGAGGACTTTTTTCATGGGGAAGTAGAACCACAAATTATCAGTAATATATGGGCAAGGTATTAAATTACCTGTAATATATCCTGTTTTGATCTCCTAAATGTCCTTGTCGTGTCCATATCTCATTAGAAATCGTATATTTTAGCTTGTCACAACTACATCATCCATGGCGCTTTATTTTCAACGGCTCTTATTTTGGGATACTTCCGCAAGTGAACTTTGACAAAGGATGTTTTCCCGTCTATTCCCTGCCAAAGAGGAGCGTATACATGACTAAACGTGTATACGGTGTCTATTTACACTATGCGACGTATAAACTGTTGCATAGTGTGAATACACGCATATTGTGCTTCTGTTGTACATGTATTAACTGATTAAAATGAAAAGCTAACCGAAGCGTAGGATGCACGTATGCTGCTTTGCTGCGCTTACGCACCGCAATGCGTCCAGTGAGCTTCTTCCTGAACACAGCTCTTTTTCCTGAGGGGGAGAGCTATCCGTCTCTATTGGGAGGACAGAGTAGCTGGACTACACTGCCCTGTTTCTAACATAGGGCCAAAATAAACATAACCTTTATATTGAATTAACTTACTAGGTTTATTGTTGCTAGCTCGTACTCTGAGCACGGGCTGCCTTACATGAATGCACTTCTAGTTTAGACATTACAGTCAGGCAGTCTGGTAGACAGCTCAGGGGTCCTGTTACGGGTCCGTGACACAGTGTACCGTAACATTGAGTGGAGCGGCTTCGTTGCTTACCAAAGTCATACTTGCAAATTTTAACAGATTTGTGCATATTGTACCACATAAAGTCGGTCAGAGAGCACAACAGTAATCACATATAAGGCGCACAGGATTATAAGGAGCGCCATCAATTTATTTATATTTTTAGAAGATTTAAGGATGTTAAGTGCGGCTTATAGTCCAAAAAAAAAATGCAGCAAGCTAATAAGCCTGGGGCGAAACGGTCACAGAAGCTGGCTAATCGTTAAACATTTAAATAACATTTAATCTAAAAAGAAGCACAGTAATGCTAGTAGCTCTACCAACAGGGGATTGGATTGTATAGAATGCTATAATGGGTATGAAAATGGGAACTTCAGCTTGCATTGGTTTCCATACTGGAAAACAAAAGAGGGAAGGTAGATGGAAACACTTTCAGCCTTGTGAAACTGAAGGTATTCCATCAATACCCAATCCAGCGACCAAATCTTTTCAAAGTTCATGAACCAGTTAAACTAATGTGGAGTCATCATAAGTGTTCATACGACGACACTTTTTACTGGTTAAAAAAGGTAATGATTAAAGTCTGACAAAATCAAATGGGAGTGGGATCATCTTCTGTAGCACGGTCCAAATCCTTCCTGCCTGTGTATCAGCCTCCTGGCAACAGCTCTGCACTCATTTGCTCCTGTTGGTTCTCTCCAATCTCCTCTACACGCCTCATCCAGCCCACCTTTCTGCACGGCACCTGTCCACTTAGCTATCTGCTCTCCTTGTGATTTGCACACAAATGAATTATGGTAACATAGGAAAATGATGTGCAATATTTGTTTCGTCGGTATCAAATTACAAACTGGGACAAATGCAAGCTGGCTTTATTCTGGTTCCTCCTTATGTTGTCTTTTCCTGATGGATAATTCAGCCCTCGTACTGAGTGCATCCCACACAGACACAGGGACTTCAGGGAAATGAGTGGGAGGAGGCTGGCTTGTTAACAATACCAAAGCTCCTGGATTAATGACAAGAAGGTTAACATACAAACAACAAGCCGATCTTGGCTAGAAGATACCCACGCAAAAAAGTGGAAAAATAGGAACCTTTGCTCAAAAAAGGCAAATGTAATTTTGAACTTTACTCTTTGTTCCTCTTGCAGTTTAAAATGGCATTTGTTCATTAGCAAGCTCTGCAACAAATACAGCATTGTATGAAGAGGAGCTCTGCATAGATATCAAGTGACCTACTGTACAAGCTGTATGCTGCTTTTTAGGCTTTAATATTTCTGTGTTAGAAATTAAAAAATAAATAAATCCAGAGTTGTTTTAACAGTGCAAAACTATGGAGACCAAATCCAACAGTGATCTGAAAATACATAGTGTGCAAGCGCAGCTTTTAGGGCTCTGGCCCTTTAAGAGCTGCACTCTCAGGCACTGCACGATAAAGAGCACATTCAGATTCAGAGCACACACACATTAGTTTGTTGAGAAAACATATTGGGCTGAAAGTGGCCACAGAAATCTATACAAGCTAATGCTTAATAAAGAGGTAGCAGATGGCGTGGGCATTAAATAGAAACAGACTCTGATACATCGGCTCAGGTCCCCAGAGTTTCAACCACAGGGATTATTGTGAATGGACACCACCTGTAGAAGTGATACTACTGCTTTGAGGTCAGTAGTTCACTTACTGCTCTCTTTAGGGTTTTTGTGATATTATTACTTTATTCACGTTTATTGAACATAAACTGGTCCCCATTATTTAAAACAAAGTACATCCTAAAAGGAACTGTTTCTCAGCTCAAACTGCACATAAATTCATAGCTAAAGCTTCTCAGTAAGACATGCATAGTTGGTACATTACCTGTAGCTAACATATGACCTGTCTTACACCACAGGTGAGCCGTTTACAATAGGCTCAAAAAAGGATCACTTTATCATCTGCACTCGTGTAAAATATAAAAACACATTAGCTTGCATGTACAGCTGGCAACATGCACATCATTATTACAATGATCCCTTCTTACGCCATGACTCAAGCATGTCACTTTGCTCGCCATATCCAATACTTTGTCTGCTAAATAAAAATATGGAAAATTAGCCTCTGATCCCTCCTTAGTTGTAGCATCACTAAACCACCATGTGGCTCTTTCCAAATGTCATAGCTGACTCAATAGCTAAACTTTGGGTATTGTAGTTGAACAGAATGACTGAGTCATCAGCAAATATTAGATGATTAACAAGACGGTGTACGCCATAGAACCAGTCTAGCAAAAAAAAAAAAAAAAGTAGGGCTGGGCGATATGGCTTAAAATTAATGTCTCTCATTTTATTATACCAAATCTCCCTCCTTTTGTTTCACAAAAAGAACATTTTAAAACTTGCTTTCATGTCAAGCATTTCGTCTGAGAGTTGACCTGAATTCTAAATGCAAGCAAATACAAGCTGTGAAACATGCTTGTAAAACAAGATGGCGGCCCTGCTGTTATAAACAATGAAGATAAAACAAAGTGTTTGTTGCTAGTGGTGTTAGACAAAGAGGTAAGAACATGCCTCACTTGTGTAACTTCAAACTAACCTAAAAATAAATAAGTAAATCACTAAATTATAGTGTCTCGTATTAAGTTTCCTCTCTGCAATATTTTGACAATATATTTTCCTAAACATGTATTCAGCATTGCATGCTATTCTCTTCAAGGGAGCTCAATGAGTGACTTAGCAAAATAAAATTTGGATTTTCAAAAATTACATCTTAAAATATTTTTTGTTAATTTGAATGAATTGATTAAATCGATTAATCACCCAATTTTATTTGGAAGCATCCAAAATGTATCTACAAATAGATTTATTCTGGCTGTCAAATTTACTAACAATTTCCATAAAGGACTATACACACTGATCAGTAGTACTTGTGCTTGCTTATAAAACCAAACTGATCATCAGTTGTTATAAACTCCTGAAGTCTTCAAAAACAATGTGTTCAAACTATTTAGTAAATATACTAGGCAAGGCACCTAGTCTATAATTATCCACTCTAGACATCTTCCCAGTTTTGTCTTTCTCTACTGGCACTAAATGAACTGATAACATAGAAGCAGGTAGATTAGCAGGATTTAAAGATCCTGGAAAACACACAGAGTAACACGTGGCTCTGCTGCTCTTTAGTCAACACCCCAAGCTTTATTTACAGGTGGCTTACTTAGAGGTACTTCTTCAGCTTGAATAATCACACCATTGTTGGAACCAGTATGACCAACACTGAACACTGAACTCTTTCCACAATTACCAATTCCTCAGAAATATTTGGCAATTATATGAAAATTGATTAGAAAAATCAACATTCACTGGTTAAATAATTTCACTTTATTAACAGTTTGACCTTTCTCGACATGCTTTATGCCTCGGCTGCTTGTGAAACAGGCGTGTGTCACCAAACCAGAAGCAAAACATTTGAAAGAAACAATCAGAAGGGAATAGAATTAAAGGCATAATCAACTGGTTTGAATTATTTCAGCTCACTTAATTTAAATTCCAGAGAAAATTCATTGGACTGAAGAACGGTCAGTGCGTTTTGGTGTATAATTAACCAAATCAAGTCTACACAAGTGAAGACACTTCACAGTAAATATTGTCTTGGTCATCCGCTAACATTTTTTGATGTAGCTTACATGCCTATTAATAAGGCAAGATGATAATCTGGAACTTCTCAGTTTCCACAGATGATCTATGTGCCATAAGGGGAAGAGGGTACTTGGCAGGATTGTGGCAGTTTTAGCGGATGCATTACTAACTGACCACCGGATGCTGGGAGCGATGTGAATACGGTGATTTAGACCAGACAAAAGGTTCAGTGAGCTGAGGCCTTCCACCTGTATGTGTAACGGGTGTGGGGCACCAGGGAACAATGGCAGGTAAAGACTTGTTTGTCAATGAGCAACGCTGAGCAAACACATGAGCTTTTAATGGAGGCCCACTATTTTTAAATCATCTCCCAAAATTAATGTTTCAGACTTAAATAAAGGAACTTTGAAAACATCTTTTGTTGCCAAGAGAGGCATTAACATGCATGCTAAATGATCTTACCTGTGCAGGTGAGTGGGCCTCTAAAGCTTGCGTTGTCTTGGCATTTAGTCTCAGCTGTCTCACCCCATGCTTAGGTCTGCCCTCTGGGAATAAGAGCCAACGGAGAACAGAGGCTGTAAGGCTGGGGAGGAGGAGATGAGATGGGCTGAACCTAAAAGCAAACAAAGAATAGTGTTTAAGACAGTATCTATATCGAGTTTGAAATTTTAGTATCATGACAACCCCATTACACCTAGAAAAATACTCGACACCATTTTCGTTACTGTGGCGACATTTTTGAAGGCACAGGGTTATTTTGGTTACAGAGCAAAAAATTCATTACTTTCAATATGACCAACCTAACTTTAATTTTCTTATTTAGGGCAAAGCCATTAGGTACAGGACATTTAACAAGAAGGATCATATTTCTCCCACTTTAGCTTTCCTTCATTGGCTTCTTGTTAAATAAAGAATAGAATTTAAAATTCTCCGTCTCACGTATTAATCCCTAAATAATCTTTATTTAAAAAGCTCTATCATATATCAGAGCTCTGATTACCCCGTATGTTCCTAACAGAGCACTTCGCTCTCAGACTGCAGGTCTACTGGTGGTTCCTAGAGTCTCTGAAAGTAGAATGGGAGGCAGATCCTTTAGCTATCAGGCTCCTCTCCTGTGGAACCAACTCCCAGTTTTGGTCCGTGAGGCAGACACCCTGTCTACTTTTAAGACTACTCTTAAAACTTTCCTTTTTGACAAAGCTTCTAGTTAGAGTGGCTCATGTTACCCTGAGCTATCTCTGTAGTTGTGCTGCTATAGGCTTAGGCTGCTGGAGGACATCATGGCCTATTTTTCCCACTCTGCTGAGCTCTCCTACTGTTCTCCAGGTTTGCTACATTTGTTGTCATTTAAACTTGTCAGGATTGCAGGATCAGCCAAACTATGAAAAAAGTGTGACTTAAAGTCTAAAAAAGTACGGTAATCAATTAATTAAAGGAGCTATAAGTAATACTCACACCTTGTGGCTGAAATCGGTACAACAGCATGCCAATCACAACAATCTAATATGCCATTTTTAAACTGTGTGTTGGTGTTCTGAACATGTCTATGGTGTTGTATTCTGTTCCATTTCTGGTCCACTTATCTTACTGGCTTCTATGTTAGCAGGTTGACGCTCTTTTGCCCAGATAAAATAGCAAATGCTGCACTCTGTGGTGGGAACCCTGGGAACTCTCGTATGATTCGCTGATGAATGAACAAGTAAACATGGCCTACACTCTGAACCAAAGTTTTTCTGGACCGTACCTCTAGGTTTGAAAGGAGAAAAACTTGACTCAGACATTGTTGATGGGGAGGACCGATTGTTTATAGGGAATGCTACTTCCATCCCAGGTGACAAGTGAGAATGATTTTGGTTAATTTTACAGTAAGTATCTTACTTATAGCTCCTTTAAGGCAGTGTTTCCCAACCCTGGTCCACAAGTACTCCTGTCCTGGATGTTTTATGTGTCTCCTTGCTGCCACACACCTGAATTAAATGAACAGGTGATTAAGAGGCTTTGAGGCGGTGGAGGTAATTCAATCATTTGAATCAGGTGCACTGCAACAGAGACATATCTAAAACATGAAGGGCAGGGGGACAGGGTTGGGAATAGCGCTGGACAATATATAAAAAAAAAAAAATCATATTGATAAAATAGAAATCATACTGATCGATATTGATAATTATCAAAACATTCAAAAACACATTTTAAGTGCAGCCCTGGCCATTTTATGCTGTTGCTTTTAGATAAAGAACAGACAAACACTGAATTTACTTAGTCATCCTGTCTGTAAAAAGGAGCGCTACCGCAGGTCATTCATTCCTGCTGCCATCAGATTATACAATGCTGCACAATAACTGTAACCACAACAAACTATAACTGTAATAACCTATGTGCAATATCTAATGTGCAATTCTATTTAATATATTGTGCAATAATCCTGAAAGAAGTGACTTCTGCTGCTACCACACCTGAATATGTCAATACACATGTATATAAGTCACCGTAAATGTACATAAGATATACTCTGCCTTATTTCTATTTTGTATGTTTTATTCGTATTTTCTTATCTACTTCTTTTTGATCCACTGTATAAACGAGGACACACTGTAAATACCTGATGCACCTTGTCCTACTTTTGGCACCTTCTTCTGATTACTGAGCAGATGTGACATGTGAATTTCTCCAATGTGAGATCAATAAAGCCTATCTTATCTTTAAACTTAACCTTTTAGTCAATCAACTTTTTACCAAAACTACAAGTTTTAAAAAAAAAAAACACTAGCTCTCTGACTCGTTGTGATTGGTTGGGAGGATGTAATGACCAATACTAACCTACATGATAGGCCAGAGAACAAAAGGAAAGAAAACTGTTCTTTTGACCTTTTTATTAGACCTTTTTTTTCCCCCTATCGCACATCTATTGATTGATATATAATGATACTGAATTATCGTCCGACCCTATTGGGAACCACTGTATTAAAGGATTAAAATTAATATAAACAACTATTGTAATTCCTCAGTTTCCTCTTGAGCAAAATTACCCATTTACAAAGTTACTTGCACCTTTAATTTATGTAGGTAGTGGTACCACAATTATTTTACCTAGGTCAGGAGATGCAGTAATGATTCAAATACCTTAGTACGCAATTTGTTCCATTCCTCTAAAAATGCTGAGTTAACATTACTGTTGACTTGGCCTTGGCCGTTTGGCCAGCTCAGAGTGGAGAGTGCATTTGCTCCCATTGATCATTCATAGTTAACATAATCAGCACTGCCCAGGATGCTCTCTTTGGGTGGAGACACTGCTCTAATCTTCCATCTTAATTGTGGGAAATCAGATTCCTTGCATGCAAGATTAAATCAATATACTGCAGAAGTTCTGCAGAGCCTCTCCATATGTGGATAAACATCCTGATTACTTACCAAAACATGTAGGCGGCAGTAAGATTAAAATCATCAAAACTTTACATATTTAGAAGGCAAGATCCATAATGTGAAACAGGCAATGCCTCGTGACATAGTGCAGGGCGTCTTGGCTGCCTCACTCAAAGGGTTGATTGCTGAAGACGTTTGTACAGTACTCTCTGTGAGGAATTTTGATACGCTCTTTGTGTACATGTTTAGACGCGACATTTCTTCTGAACAACAGTTTGTGTACGTGTTTGCTTTCACTAGAAAATGTTTATCTAATGTTTGAGATCTCCGTTGAGCGAGTTTCCAGTTATCTTGGGTACTTGCCAACATTACGGCAACAAAGGGTCTTTAAGCAACTAGGGGAAGGAAAGGAACAGGAAAAACGAAAGCAAATGCAGTCTCATACTGCTTTCTGTTGTAGGAGTGGTAGCAGATAAGGCGGGCCTGAAAGCAGAACTCTACTTCAGAGGACTCGCCATATCTTTGGCAGAACCTCCACTTTTGCAGTGTGATGATAAAGCATGTCCAACCGGCCACAGGAACCAAACAATTCAACAACACTGACAATTATTGTGAAATGGTTGATCGTGAAGCCAAACGTAAAAAAAAAAAGAAAGTCAACTTAGGTATTTTAGTTAATGCTGTATATTTGTGCACTTAAATTAAACCTAATCAAATCAATTTAAATATCATGAGATGTAAAAATTTACTTTCTTTAAAAAAAAACACCACTACCAGCTCCCCTCTGTCTCTCTGCGTAGCTGGCTAGTGAATGAAGCCACTGGGTGCTGCGTTTCTCTAACCTGACCCTAGCCATATGGACTTCGCTCCGCCCAGCTTCACTCACATACATCTGGGACCTCTCCATAGGAATTGCCTTTTTTGAAGGCTGGGTTCTCTGATGTTCTTTTAATGAAACAATATTAGGTAGATTGGACAACATGGAAGAAATAGCATCAATGTTAACGCTTGCTTCCTCGATGCGAGCCGCCATTGTCTGAATAAAAACAGTCTCACGGTCGCTTCTCCACTACGTCACATCTATGAAACTCCAGCCCTGCGTCCTGATTGGCTGGACAATAAAATTGGTTGGAGAAATCACTCTCTATGGGAGATGTCCCAGATGTATGTGAGTGAAGCTAGGCGGAGCGATATCAATCTGGCTAGGGTCAGGTTAGCGTTTCTCTTGGTAGTGAAGGAAAAGTAGAGACAATGGTCCAGTGTTTCCAACTTAGCGACTGTTGCTGTATTTGAGGACTTTACAGACCCCTCTAGCAACTTTTATTTAAAAAAGTGACTAGAAACCAATATAGTGACTATTCCCTTTATTCACCTTGTTCAATGTGTGTCTCTGATTACTATCTTTTTGGTAAAATTAGATGTACAGTGTGGATTCAGGCAACAAATAAATCATCATGCATTATTTCATAAAGCAACGTTTACTTGTGTTGCATTTCAATCACATTTTAAACCTCCCCCGGTTTGACCCACTGAGCTATATAATACACTGGAGTGCTAATCACCGTCTGTTTGAACGAGTCGCTTTGAAGCCCACAGCCGCCATATTGGTACTCCCTATTTCCCCTCAGTAACTAGGGAAGATGTGCGCTACAGCATCGAATAACGAGGATTTTCTCAAGTTCAGGGGGGACTTAAGACTTTTAAAATGTCAAATGCCAAATAGTTTTATGTTATGTTCTAAAAAATATCAAGTACTGAGAAAGTCATGTGATGAAATATTTTGCATTTAATTCATTTAAATATATATGTTTAACATTTATAAATATATACATAACAATATACAAAAACATATATTTACATATGTGTATACATATATATACATATATACATATACACATACTTATATATACATATATATATTTAATATGAATAACATGTAAAATATTTCAGCACCTAATTTTCTAGTAGTTGATAGTGTTAGTACATCCACTGACTGTAGAATTACCTGTGAAACGTTTTCACACAGCCAGAAAACTGCTTGTTGTTGCAACCAAATCCTATGGGATTCTGTGAGAGTAGGGAGTAGCAAGATGGCGGCCAGTGACTTCAGTTCTTTGGCAAAATCAGCACTCCAGTGTATAATATAGCTCAGTGGTTTGACCACCATGCTTAAAAGAAAAAATCTTAGAGGAAAGCCTAAAATGTAAGCATTTCATTCATACAGACTGCAAAGCAACATGATGTTCCAACCAGGTGAACAAGGGATTAGTTAAAACAACCAGCATTACAAAATGCTGATGGAAGAAACATGCACTCGCCAACAATAACACCTCAATGCACAGAACCTTAAAATAGAAGGGAATTTCTCATTATCAACAAATACTTGTGACTCTGACTCCCCCTCTAAAGGTCATCTTTCCCATTGCTGTGACTCATTTACTTCCACTCAACACAATCTGGACCAAAAACTGATACAGATGATAAACCATGCAAGTCAACACCAGCCACCATATTACACAGGCATTTAAATGTGACAGTAGTGCAAATGCAGTGTACACCTAAGGCTGAATATTATTCAAAATATAATTTTCCAACCCTAGCACAGTTAGTCATAAGAAATACCTGATATTTTAATAAAACATTGAGTAAAAGGGCTCCTAAAACACATTTATTCTTAAGTGCAAGACTGATTTGTTTGATTTTTTTTCCGCCAGAATTGGAAATTGAGAATGTATTAGGGTTGTCATGATTAGGGATGGGTAACTTTCACACCTGGGAATCGATACCGGTTCTTAACGGTTTATATAGTAATAAATGTTACTTTATTAATATAATCTTTTTTTTAAACTTATTTATTTCTCAATATATAAACTTGTTTGGATCTACAAATGAACCTTATTAAACACTTATGGATTTTATTAAACTGCCTGAATCCACAGAACATAAAAAAAAACAAATTTTATCCAAAACATCAGTTATCAGAGGCACAGAGTGAACGAGATGAATAAAAGATTGAATCTGTGTGTGAATACAGTTCAGGGAATTGTTTTAGTGCAACAGTTTCAGAGACGACTACATTAAAAACATATTTTATCCGGCTTTTTAAATCAGACATCTGCAATGAGGGAGCAGAGGCTCCCCTTTCTGCGCTGACTCCAGACGGGTTTCAGGACGAGGCAGCAGCAGCTGTCTGAGGCGCTGTTTGTGGGAACAGCTCACAGCAGCAGTCGCCGCTCTCCCATGACAATAACTGCAGAACGATTGGTGCGTTGACAGAAAGTCATTAATAAGAGAAGAAAGTCTCTTATTCCTCAACCAGGATTTTTCGCTGGTTGCCTTTTTGAAAAAGGTCATTGGATTGGTCTGAAAAGTCGCTAAATAGCGACGCTGGGCTTGCACTTTGCGTCCAAAATTTTGCAGCGAGCGTAATCTGCAGCGCTTTTTGAAAAGTGGAGCCAGACTTTGCCGCTGGTCCAGTAATGCCTTGTTGACTGGATCAGCGGCTACTAACGTCGTTACGCTCTTGCACGTGCAATGCTGCCTTCATGGTCGGCATGGAAAATCGTCTTCCACTTCCACGCCCTCAGTGATACGTTTAGGTACTGAAACATGGTACCGTTTGACTTTATGTGAATCGGTACTCGGCAGTACCGACAGGATTTGGCCTATAAAAGAAGCAAATTCAGTGCCCATCCACAGGCACGATAGTAAAATCTGAAACTTTACAGTACTAAGAAAATTAGTCGATTCTATTTTCGATCCTCGTGGAACATTTTCGAAAGCTTGGGGTTCTTCCTAGTTAAGAGCAAAATAATGAATATGATTAATTGTACTATAAAAATATTAAGGGAATATGATTTCTACTATGATATAACAATATCTTAGCCTTGTTTATTAGGACAAAACCAATAAGTAGAAAATAATTATTTTAGAAAAATATAATTTTGAATAAAAATCTCTTTCCTGCTAGGCAAAACGATAGGCAACACTTGGCGTAACAACCTTTGTAAAAGACAAACAAGCCGTTTAGAAATGCATATTCTGATTTATTGAATATGACTGTACAAACATTCAGGTAAACTTTGATTTATGGCAGCAAGATGCTAGTAAAAGATGACCTGGCAATGCCATTGTTGAAAATTGCAATAGACAGTGGATTTTGGTTACCACTTCCTTATAAAACGTTTCTTTTCAATTATCCACGTCCTCACTGAGCTATATGAGCTCAATCACTACGATCAATACGGCGTGTGGATATAAAGTCGGGTTCACATTGTGCAGAATCTTTTGTCCTGAAAGAAAACCTCTGGCTGTGAGCTCGCACCGTCAGTGTGTGGTTGTTTACAGTGTCGTATACAAACCACTGGTTTAGCTCTCACAACAACAGTCAACAAAAATTAACCATTGTCACAAATGTCCTTGGGGAAATTGCTGAGCCCGACAGCTGATTTTTGTCCCGTCTCGGCCTGACATGAACGCTTCCACCCCGTTCGCCGGCTTTTTCCCCAGACTCCCACTAATGAGAGCATTAACAGCTGTAAGCTGCTCCCCATTCACTGTTGGACCAACATCTCTGGACCAACCTTATAAGACAAATGCAATTTGATACGGTGGAGCACCAATACAAGAAATTACAGATTATTCATGCACCAAACTTAGTCCACAATCTTTATCTTTTGTTTTGTTAACCTACCAGTTTTATGCCCATGTTACACAGGGAAATGCTCAGATTTGTTCGGTATTTGACCTGCCAGTCACCAGTCAGAGCAGTGTAAAGTTTTCTGATTCCAATCTCTCATAGATTGATGCATTACAGTCTTTAAGATGTCAAATCAACAACTGATTTGCAAATTTGCAACAGTGGCACAATATCCACAATTAAACAATGTTTGTTGTTTCCTTTAAATCTTAAGTTCAAGAGAAAATTCAATATTTTGTAATGTGATTACATATCCGCCATTCAAAAACAGATGTTTTTAAAATAAAGAACTTCACATGTCGTGAGTACACAGAATAGCTCTTCCTGTCAAAAAAAACAAGAGGTTTAGATATAAAAATAAATTTTCTACTACATTTTGTAACATGGGCTGCGTCAGTCCAACCGTGTCCAGCTCAGCTGTGATTTTCAGGACACTGCAGGCTTTCCAGTCTTTGTTTTCCTAGCATCTATTAATATTATCTCTGGAGTTTTTGTACATCAACAGTTTCTCTTCTCCAAGATGGGATTAAATAGCTTTAGAAAAAGCTAAAAACGCTCTAAAGCATGGGTTACCAAGTGAAACTGAGAGCTACTTCATCAGTACTGTGTCACATGAAGCGCTACCAGTGCTCACCTTTGAACTAGAAGAGTCCGCGCTCACCAGTAAACATGCTCTTTTTTTAGATATTGTAATTTTTAAAGCTATATAAATGCAAATATGATTACAGAAGAAGAGCAACAGACTAAAATAACACTTTAGCTGCAGCTCGTGGAGGGTCGTGCTAGTTTTAAAACAGGCTTGTGGGCACCACATGTGGACCTTGGGTTAAAAAAAACATGTGATATTGTGAAAAAAAAAAACTGTGGTACAAGTGCAGCTGTAGTAAGAGATCTGGTTTCTGCCACTGCGACTGTCATTGGCCACAGTGATGTTACACATCCTCAGGAACTGAGAACAGGAAGATTGTCTGAGGCGGACACCGGGGAAGAACCCAGACATGGAAACAATAGCGAAACAACCATTTATTGCCCAGAGTCCGTATACATTTTTTACTGCACTTTCAGCAGCAAGGTGCAAATGAAAATGTTGGCTTGCTTTGAAAGCCTGTGAATCCAAGTCTTAATAGCTTTATCAGCTGCTCACATGTGTTAACATGCCAGACATTCATAACTTGTTATTCTGAAGCTGACCTTTCCTCCCAAACTCTGAAAAACGGGCACTTTTGTCAGTCTGCAACCACACAAACACACACGCTACAGATTTATCAACCTCATTTCAACTTCCACAAATAAAGCGGCACAGAGTATCTGACTGCAGCAGAGTGCACAGACACAGAGCTATGCTGCCTTGAGAAAATGTGCCAACAATGAATTACAGGAAGATCCCTACCGATGGAAAATGCAGAAGCTGTGGCCAGGACGTTACATGACATGACAAATGACGCCACAATGGCCTCAAGTTTCCTAGAGAAAATGATAGAACGCTGAAATCCAGCACGTGTTTTAGCCACAAAGACACATGCTCCTTCAGGATGAAGACGCTTCACATTAGATCCATAGTCAGTTTAATGAAAGCTGTTCTGTGGACGACGTTTGAAACTCCTTTACAGTTTGAGTTTAATCAGCATGCATGCTCTTAAGTAAATACACCACCAGACAACATTTCCCCTCCACCCTCCCTGGACTGAGTGAAGGTGGGGTGCAGTTAAATAATAAATGAAAGATAACTGAAAACCACTCAGAAGAGTGGGAATTAAAAAAGCAATATGATGGGTTTTTTTTCAGAGCTGTTCTCGTCAGTAAACCGTGAAACGACTTGCTTCATAGATGCAACACTTCATGAGAACAGGCTGTCTATTAATGGCTGAGAAAAAAAACCCACAAGTTTTGTTGATTCAGTATTTAATTCAGGTGGCACAGTAAATTGTTAAAATATAATCATGTGCCTCCTTTTAAATTCAACATATTGTAAATTTCTTTTGCCCTTGTTATGGAAACATGCTCTTGATATAAGAAAACACTCAGGTTTGGAAGAAAATGGCCACCTATTAATCATTAGTCGAGCGATAAGATCAATCAACTTTAGATGAACTCATTAATCGGTAACTTGCCTGCCTAACCAAACCCCATCATTTGTCAGTTCAACCCAACTTTTGACTCATGATTTCCGACCACTGAACAAATGGAAGGATTAGAAAAATAAAATAAAAAAATAGACCAGGCTCAGTTTGTGCAGGGACCATTTCATGGTTTTACTTTGCTCATCAAATATTGGCTTTTGTAATTTACAAACCCATTAGCTCAAGTAATTGCACCCGGTTGTTGTATTATTGTTTGCCAGTCATTTATTTGTCTGCTGGAACGGTGCAGAGTGAAGGAAAGGGGAGAGAAATGGTCCAAGTTTGAGCTACTTGATATTTCTAAACTGCACCAGCAGTTATTCTGCATCTGAAGCACCAACGTCAAACACCATTCAGTCTGTATTAATAATAAACCTGTCTTTGGCATTTGGGGCAGTGAGGGCTGAGGCAACATTTTATATGAAATACCATGGTTAAAAAAAACACACACACAAACCATTTACAGTTAAAATAATAATAATAATAATAATAATAATAATAATAATAATAATAATAATAATAATAATAATAATAATAATAATAATAATAATAATAATAAACTGAGCATTGCAGTAAATGATTCAGTTCCAGACTTATTGCTCAAGAAAATATATCAGTTCACTAACTAGTAGTAAAAAACTCATAAAACTATGAGTGCATAAACAGCAAAGGATGGGTATCTGTGTTACTGAGAATGTGAAAATAGAACAGACCTAATGAGACTCCCATATAATTGGCAGCACCCATGGGTACCACCAAGACTCCCATTTAAGATGGGTTGAAATTACTGACCTTAAAATTAGGAGAAATTAGTAAAGAGAAAAAGAAATAATCAACATAGAACAAAAGGCAGCCTTTCCTCAGCAGTGTTATACAGTAGAAAAACAAGCCAAACTGCACAGCAGGGTTTCCCCTCACTGTAGTATAAGCCAGGATTTACCTCCACCCCCAGGCTACACACTGGTTCACACAGTAAGATTTTAAAATAGTCGGTGGACTTTCAAAGCCTGACAGACGGCACATGTAACGGTAAAACAATCGTAGCTATAACAGGTTTCTGTACAGTGTGTGGTCTCCAGTCAGACGGCGAGAAAAACACACATGAACAGATTTCACTCAGGATCATTCAGATGATAGATGAGAAATCTAGCGGATCATCTCAAGATTAAACGTGAGTTCAAAGAAAATAAACATGGACGACCAGGAAGAATAATGGCGATAGTTTGTGGAATAATTTTAACGGAGAAAAAACATAAAAAGGTGTTAGTTAAAGGAGTGGAGACGGCGTGAATGGGGGGCTCTGCGTTTGCTGCTCTATGATATGGAGGAGAGTGTTTTTTTTTTTTTTTTTTTAGTTTTCCTGGGTTTCCCTCACCTCGCTTTCTGATTGGCTACAATTAAAACGGGCTGTCTGCTCGTTTGTCCTCAGGGAACACCACACATGCTAGGATATCAGGGCAGGACAATCCAACATGTTGAATATCCCCTAATTGAGGTCGGAGCTGTCCTGATGTTCCACCGAGCGGACCAGATCGCTCTTAACACACCTCAGACGGCAGGAATATCTCTTAAGATTATCCTAAGAGCCACGCCGGTAGTCAGGGCCTGTCGGAAAGGGAAGATCGGGGCAAAAATGGGGCTAATTATCTGTCGTGTGCACCAGCCTTAAGCGTTGTTTATTTATTTTAAATACTTTTTTTACATATACCAGTAACAGCGATACCAAAGATGGTATATAGTAGGGCTGGGCAATATATTGAGATTTTGAACATATCGAGATTATTTTAAAGAGATAAAATGAGACCGTGTCGTTTATATCCAGATGGTCTATGTTGCGGTAGAATTATACTTTTATGTGTTCCAGTAGCTTATTCTTTGGCTGTTTCTCATATTTATCTACAGCTGTTTGTTAAAAAAAATAAATAAATAAATAAATAAAAAAAATACATGTGACTGTGAGACATTTGGGATAAAGCTTTGATTCAGAAACGCCTTTTTGTAATGGCTTTAAGAGACGGAAAACATCTCAAGATAAATACCGTGCATCGGCATTCAGCCTAAAAAAAATATATCGAGATACTATTTTAGGTCCATATTGCCCAACCCTAGGATATAGAAGGGCTGTCAAAATAATAACGCTCCAATCCCCCCTCCTTCGTGACTACGACCACCGGCAGGATTAGCCAGTGCTCACAGCAAAACAAAGCACAGCGCCGAGCAAAATCTAATCTCAAGATAAATGTTCTAAACCCAAAAGGTATTTTTGAGTAGAGCAATATTCTAACGGAGGAAACAGAATTCAGTGAACTATGAGGACTGATCTAAAGCTTCCGTCTTTAACCTGGTTTGTACCAGGACAGACAAGGCCAGGAACAACGTGTCCTCCACCTGGTGTAAAGTGCTCTGGCAAGTCTCAAACTGCACATCTTATCTGCTTGATTCACGCTTTCATGTCCATCTACGTCCACATTGTTTTGTCTATTCAGGGAACAGAACAATACGCACAGCAAACGTAATGTGCAGCAGGACTTTTTAAGACGGGTAAAAATAAAAATAGCTCAATAGCGTTGACTTATATAGATCAGTAGTTGGTTTCCCTCTCCCAATTACACAAGGATGGATCAGTAGCTCGGCTAGTTTTGAGTGACGTCGAGGCATTTTATTTATCCGCTGCCATGGTGAATGGTATTATTAGAGCAACAGTGGCTTTCTCGTTTCATGGACAGTTGCTGTGTGCAATGATTAAATTAAATCTGATGAACTACGATGAAACCAGAACCCCGACATGAAAAACCCTGTGATGTCTTTCCAAGTTCACCCATTACAGTTTTCCTTTAACGAAAAACAACACATTTTTTTCTTGATCCCTAAAAAAGTAAAAATAAATAAATAAAACTGAGATTGGCTTTAGGCAAAATACCACACATAGAAAAAAAGTTCCAGAGTATCTATATCTAAACAGCAGCGATCAGAGCACGACGTTCCCTCCAAGAGGCCTAAGCAACTTTAGAGCGCACAACATTTGTTCACAAATTACTGCTGACAACTAGGGCTGCACCTTCTGTTCAATAGCATTATTGATTTGGGCCATTTACAATTGTGAGAGACTGCTTGGATGCAACACTTGGAGATTATATTTCAAGACAAACACATTAATGGTCTGCATTCAAACAACACATCTGGCCGGTCGGGTGGACTTTCACTCCCCTTGATGTACAAAACTTAACATGACAAAATAATTTAGCTGACATAAACATGGGTAAATCATGATAATGGAAAACAGAAGAATAGGAGTTAACCATAACGGACATGGTCGTCACCATTGAACAGCTATATTCAGAAATCTGGCTTCTGACAGTAAAAACCCTGCCTACTTTTGCTTTGTTCTGTTCACGTAACCAGGTGATTTTAAAAATGAGTCCCCGTCTCTGCTGTGGAGCTGAAAACGCAATCGGCTGGAACTAATCTCTGCGCAGGCTTTTTGCTTTATGAACCTGGATTACCCCTCCCAGCCTATATTGCAATTACTAGTTTGTTTTTAAACATTGTCCAGCAGCTACAGCTTCCAAAGCACTTTATACCCACATGTCAGACTGTACTAAATTGAAATATGAAATACTTGAGTAGAAACTGTATGATCTACAGCATTTCAGAAAATAAAAAGACTTTTCTCAAGAGTCCTGCTACCGTCTAGGTTCCCAGTTCATTGTAGCTTACAAGCTGGGTGAAACAATGAACATGTGCACTTTAGATACAGCTTCAGTGATAAGAGTTAAATATTTCCACAGCTTTTACATATTTGTACTTTCTCCAAAACGACCATGGACAGTTGGCCCAATCCTTTAGATCTACATGGTTTCCAGCTCTGAACTTCTCCAGCTTTGTAAATAAATCAATCAGGTTGTAAATTTAGCATCTGGAGGATTCTCAACATGAACTTTATCCTGCAGGCACAGACGTCTGACTCACTATGGCCCCTTTTACCCATTTGTTTAACGCCAATGTGGTCTTCCATTTCCATTTTACACCAGCAAACAAACCCTTTGGTACGAAACATCCCGGCACGATTTCTTGCCTAACCAAATGCGGCAGAAAACGAAATAAAAATAAATAAATAAATAAATAAATAAATCGATGCAGCTGTAAAAAATAAAAAAAATAAAATAAAAAAAAAGACCTCAAACAACGTGACATAAGAGGCTGACGACCAAGTTATGACTATTACTTAATAGTACTGTTTTTGTTTTGCACCAAGCTGTAAAAAGTGAAATGATGCACAGCAGCAGGTACGTTAACGTACCTGCTGGAAAAGCGTAGTGGTGCAAGGTGGTCCATGACGTCAAATAAGCTTTGAAGAATATATATATATATATATATATATATATATATATATATATATATATATATATATATATATATATATATATATATATATATATATATATATATATATATATATATGAATGTGCGTGTGTGTGTGTGGTTTAAGTCAACTGGTAGAATAAATATAGCGTGGCGAACAGAAGAACCTTTAAAGTGACATTTGTTTTCCCCAATTTCTATCTCATCTAAGTATTCTAGTTTTCTTTCCCCCCTTTTTTGTAATATGGCATCGGCGGTGTTAATATTTCTACCTTGCTCTAGAGCCAGTAACTCGCGCGTAAGGTTAACACCTCCAACTTTGAAAAACAGGTTAGCTAACTGAGAGCGCTGTAACACAGTCGTTTCCACCCTTTTACGAAAACCAGACGAAAGCGGAATAACTCACCAGGTTACCGTCGTCGCTTGTCTGCTAAAAGTCTTGTAAAAAAATGGCGGGGCTTGAATTAATCCATACGTCTCCCCGCTGGCGTTTCTTGCCTTTCTCGTGCCTCCCTGCGCTCTTTGGTCCCCTTTCCGCTTTAATGTAACGGCTGGTAGGAACTACAGCACAACTTCTTCCAGCGGTTTCAAAGGGGGCCGGCCGCGCGCGCGCACCTTCGGGGAGGAGCGCACAGAGGCGCGTGAGCGTTGAAGGTTTATATAGCCCTGGTGAGCAGCTGAAACGAAACACTGTTGTCAAGGTGCTCACACTCACTCGCCACCACAGCGGAGTTTGGTTGCCCCCCCCACTCAAAGTTCAACAACGTCGAGCTCACTCACTGCAAAACAAGCAGAAGTTCCATTAGCTTTATCTCATTATCTCTTCTCTTATACTTTTATTTTATTAAGGGAAACAGCAGCTTGCATTTAAATTTGTTACAGCCATAAATAGATGCAAATCAATTACTAAGAACAATATGAAATTCTTGGAAACTGTTGGTGATTGTCTTTGCAACAAGCATCAGAGGAAGTGCGATTTTATTCTCTTTTTTTCGGCTGTATGATGCTTCTTTTAAAAATATATTCATGAGGTATTTAGAATCTATTTTTAAGCATAGCCGTACAGTCCAAGTTCCACCCTGACATACTTGTGAGAGTCACCAGCAGACTCAGCGTGTCACATAATGACAATGAAGGCACCATACGAGTCAGCAGTAAAAATAACTTGCGGCTACAATCAGATCTAACAGAATCTGGCGTGTTAATTTCACCCATTTCGTGGGTAATAGCATCTCAAGTTCTCCCTTTTAAATCTACAAAGTGAAATGTTGCTAGAGTGTATATTTTTAGATCAAAACAAGTCAAACAAGCTTCTGGAGGTGTTGATCTGTGTGAACGCAAGGAGGTGTCAGGCGGATGGTCAGAAAACATCACTACGAATGGTTAGCAGCAGTTAGCACCCAAGATGAGGTCAGTTCGATGTGCAGCACACAAATGCTGCTTCCTACAAACGTTTGTAATAATTTTTAGCATTATAAAAACTACAACATAACTTGGAGCTGTTACTGGTATGGGAGCGTTCTGGTTTCTTGTTTTGTTTCCCCAGCTTTGCAGAGGTAATGCCCAACTTGCTCTGGGAATCCAAAGGTATTAACCCCAAAGAAAGCATATATAGTGCCTCAGGCCAATGCACGCACGCACGCACACGCACACACACACACACACACACACACACACACACACACACACACACACACACACACACACACACACACACACACACACACACACACACACACACACTTAAATATTAGTTATCGAAGATAACAGCAATATTAATATCAGATTAATCGGTCCTTCTAGTAAAACGTATTTTAGACTATAGATTTCCTACATAATGTTCGATGCAAAGGATTTCAGAGAATTGGATGTAACAAACGGTATCTGAAATACTAAAAGCCATCTGAATTTTCAAAATCAACATATATCAAAATGGAAATGTTTTAATATGGCCACCTGCCCACTCACACAATTCCTTTAGCAAACATTTCTGACTAAACAAGTGCAATCAGACACCAGTGCCCTGCCATATTCAAATCTCCCTAAGCCCATTCATTCCTGTCTTTCTTTTTTACATGTCTTGGTCACTGTAATGTCTTTTCCATCTCAACATAAATCTAGGAATGTAAAAACAGAGGGTGTCACGGGGGGGAGGGGAGGGGGGGTCTTTGGAGCTGCATCGCCCGCTCAGCTTCTCGCCTATTGGCCGCGGTGTAAGCTCTTTTTTGTCAGCATTTGTTCAGCTATGTTAGGCAACAATTAACATTGTTACAGTAATCCAACATAAAAAAACACAATCAAATGTCTCTAGGAAGGTTTTTCACGTGATAAAAATGCACTTTCTCAGTAAAACATTTTACCAGTGGGTCTCGGAGCTTTTATCTCCGTTTAAAACGGTCGCCAGTGAGGCGCTTTGAGCTGTAGGGGCTCAAGTCAACATATCAAGACAAGGAAAGATGTGGAATATGTTTGGAGTACTGGAACTCATCTCCGTTTATTCAGAGCTCTTGGCAAAAACAGCTCAGCGGCACACTGGCCGTTGTAACCTTTTTATACATACAGGCATGTAAAAAGATCAAATAACATAGTTATCTGAACACTTAAATAATAGTTATATGAGCGGTTGGTTGGACTTGGGTCAGTTGAGTCCTTGACAACATAAAGCTGTGTCACACATCTGTTGCAAACCGATCCACCCAGAGCTTTTCCAGTTAGACAGAAAAAAAAACCCTGTAATAAACGTTGAGTACATCGAATCAGTGAGCTGCAGATTGCATCAAGAAGACTGGAGCTGGAGGCATATTCTTGAGCTTGTTTTCCGGGATCTTCAAACAGCAGGAGACCGGTTCTCAGCTTGGTTTGCTGCTAATGACAGGGCAGAGACATCAACTATCTGCTGGGTGGAACGCCACAAGCTTTTCATCTTTCCAGCAATCCCACAGATGCTCCCCCCACAGGCAGAAACAATGGACCTTCAGCCTCTTGGGGTTCACGTTTAGTATACATACAATGCCCAAGCACGCTCTCAATTTATTTAATGGCAGCTGCTATCACTTTTAGGCCTTTAAGATAAGATTAGACTTTTGGTGAGCCCATTGTTTGCCTAAAAGTCAATATGAGCATTTCATAAAGCAGAAAAGGTCAAATACATGTCATATGATTGGAGTGCATTCCAAAGCAAAATACCATTTAGTCACAGCACTGTGGGTACACACTGCATGTGTAGGGGACCAGTTACAGGGGGCTTTAGATCGGATGACCCTCCTACCACCATCACCTTCCTTTAGAATGCTGTCCCCTTCTTTTAAATATTTTGTTTTTATAACTAAAAAAGGCTATGTGTTGCAGTGTTCATGTTAGGCTGTGTAACTATTTTGGCTGAGAGGGAATAGAGTTTAAAGGAGGATCAATTCAAACAGGCACTAAGGGCAGCCCTGGGGTCCAGGAATGTAGGCAGATCAGTAGACCATTAGCTTCAACGGGGGTTGTAGATTCATGCTTGTAAATGTGTGATTTGTACTTGTATTTTTGCAAATTTGCAACTTTGTAACTTGTATTCTCACAGATGAAACATCTGATATCACATGCATATGAATGAGTTGACAACCAGGAACAAATACAAATCTGTTCACGTTTATTGACTTACATTTATTAATTCACAGACCTACGCCTACGTTTATATTGACAGTTATCTTACTCCATAGCCAAGGGGGGAAAATTCCCTTTGATTGTTGGGAGGACAGCAAACATACCAGCTTCCCAGGAGCAGGTTTTTTTTCTTCCCCGAACTGTGAAACTGTGTCACCAGAACAGAGGGCAGGACGTCTAACTAGGCCAGGGACGTTATAAGATGACGATAGCTGTAGGTGTAAAAGAGCCAAAAGACGGCCAGAACTGAGGTGTCAGCTCTGTTTGTGCCAGGCGGGGTGTCAGGTGGCCAAGGAACCACGATTGCTCGTATTTGTAGCTGTTTCTGGTCAGCTGCTCCCGTATCCGCTTTAATCAATGTGTGACCAAGAGTGGTTAAATTAGCTAATGGAAGAGAGGAATGAGGAATTATAGGATCACTGCCCCTCTTTCCAACCAGAAAGTATCCGAACAAGGGACGTTTTGGCATCTTCCTCTTATTTTAACCAAGGTTTTGTACCTGTATTGTTCAACTACTTTACATATTTTATCAGTTTTGATTTACAGTACCTTTCAAAAATGATTGCAACCCTTCAACTGTTCCACATTTTCTCACGTTACCGTTATTATTCCTTTCGGTTAAAACCTCTGCACACATTTGTAGTTGTATAACACAATAAAGTTTGTGTATGTAAAGTAAAATGTTAAAATCTGACTTATGGGTACCGTAAGGCACTTTTCATGGAATGCTTCCTGATCGTTTTTGAGAGGGAGCATTGTTAATCACAACAAGTGAATGCTCTTAATACTAGATGTGATGTTGTAGACTGTACCTTCTCTTAGCCAACAGCCAGGGCTGTGTGGCACTTTTATGCACACAAAAGCAAGTACACACAGCCTCACACACCCACAGCTTCCAGTAACACATCCACGATGACTGAGAAAGAGGAAACTACAACAGATATGTTACGGCAACATGAATGGATGTGTCGTAAGTCCTCATTGTACTTTCACATTCTAACGATCATAATTAGATAGAAGCAACAAATATCCAGCTCAGTCATGTTACAGTTAGTCAGAATGAGATCAGGCTTAGCTGTTGCCAGGATGTCTTCTTCCTCCGTCTTAAAAGACTGTCTTCCATAAATCTGCTTGCTAATAGGGGAATGAATCCATTAGGTCAAGGGAAAAAGAACCAGACACACTGCTGTTGAAAGGTATAAAAGATTCAAAGACAAGTTTCTCTTCAGGTCATTACGGAAAACACAACAATTCATCAAAGAATTAACCTTAACATACAGCCCGAGCTCCTTCAAAGTAGGCATGCCAGGCCTGTTGGTGGCGCTGTGACATTGCCACAGAAACACGCGAAACACACGGGGCATGCGCACAACAACTCGTGAAGTAGACAGGGCGACATGGTGGGGGATCAAACAAGATACAGACATTTACGCGTGTTCAATGTGATCTTTACGTGGGTTGGCAGTGGACACGGCGTGTAAAGCGGGCTTCTCTGTTTCAAGTTGGAGCTCATGGTTGTAAAAGAGGAACCGTAGATTCAGCTGTAACAGCCGTAGCAAAGCCAGTATTTGCCTTAACAGGGGTGTCAAGCTCCGGTCCTCGAGGGCCGGTGTCCTGAAACTTTTAGAGGTTCCCTGGTACCACACACCTGAATCAAATAGCACAATTAGCTCCTCAGTATGCAGTCAGGTTCTTCAGAGTCCTGCTAATTACCTGATTATTTGACTCAGGCGTGTCGGACCAGGGACACATCTAAAAGTTGCAGGACACTGGCCCTTGAGGACTGGACTTTGACACCTGTGCCTTAGCACGAATGAAGCACCAAACTACGCCATGTTTGTTGTTGTTTGTGAGAGTGAGGCGCATGCAGATTACAGAGAGAGAAGCTACAACATCCTTGCTTAAGGAAAGACGTAGAAACAAGAAACTGGCATTTTTAAATTTCTCCACTGTGGGACCCGTTTTCAAAAGTTATCATTCAGGATCTGCCAAAATGCCAGATCCACTACAGCCATGAAATACCTTTGCAGACACGCCTAACTTCGTCTCCCTGTGGACAGTAGCCTGGCCAGACTTACATGGGGTATAAGTCAGTCTGATAGGGCTCCATACGCTCTGGTCTCAAACAGATTGGGCCAATCACAGCGCGGGAAGTGAGACTTTACGATGCGTCACTCTCATCGGCAGAATTACCCATAAGGCAGCAGCGGTTTTCTGTAACCATAACAATCAAGATACGTACTAAGATTTTTGTTGCTTGGTAAAAATCATTCCCTGGAGAGTTTGCTCAATGTTTTGAGGACCACGAATTCTAAAAACAGAGCGCGTCGCTTGTTTTTTTGTGTGTGTCTCATCCGTAGTTATCTGATTGGTTCTAACATGTTGACGCTGACCCTGTTTGTCCCGCATTTGAAATCGGGGGCCTACTAGCTCATTTCCAGACTTAAATACAGCGTATACAACGTTAGACAGTCTAGCTGGCCAGGCTATGTGGGCGAGGCCTTAAATGGTTGAATCCTTGGTAAGATTTGAAAACATCCCAGTAACCTATAGCTACTTGTTGACATATAGGTCAGTAAAAGCAAAAACAGGGAGTCCCTGACTCCTTTAGTCTTGAGTTTGTGTGGATATGGGAATGAAAACCTAGTTTACAAAACAAGATGCTTATTGTGACAACATGTGATGACAGTGTAAAATGTTAAATCTTACAGAAACCGAGCATGAAGAGAAAGCTGCGCCACGCCCACGGTTCTGTGTTTTTAGACCGACGTCTTCTCCTAAAGCGGAGTAAGCAGCGGATCGATGGATAGTTTTCCAATCAAATCCATCTAGGAATAATACTAAAGTGCTAAGCATCCCCTCCACACACACACACACACACACACACACACACACACACACACACACCATTAATATGACCTAAAAGCTTTGTCTGAGTTTCTTTTGCTTTTTTTTTTTTAAAGGATTTCTTAACCTTTGCACGTTTTTCTTTGAAAAAACACTTTTTTCCTGCTCAAACCAGTCAAAGTTCAACTAAGTAGCATCGGAGCAACTGGTTAGTTACTGAGAAGGACGGGGTTTTCTTTATAATCTTTATGATTCTTTTTTTTCCCCCACACCTCTTCGCCTACAGTATTTACAACTTTCACTGTGCAGTGCTCTCCTTCACCTGCTCTGCTCAACCATTGACCCTGAAAAACACAGAATACTAATTTCTTTCTAACCAATTTAATTTAACCAATAAAAGCTGTGGCTCCACTTTTTTCAGTCTAATGTTCATCTAAAATAGGCCTTTTGATAAAAGCCAGCAATACGTTTGTTTAAAAGAGTTAACATTGCTCTTTCATTGCTTATCTAACTTAATGTAAAGTATTGTTTTTCAGTTAATGGGTTAGACTTGACAAAAAAACCAAAAAAAAAACAAAAAAAAAAAAACAGACCCTGTGTAGAATGATGTTTGGCTGCTGTGTGATTCTTGTAAAGCACTAAATTGTGGTTTTTCTCAGAAAGCAAATGTCTTCTACTGAGACATTGCTTTCCACTGAGATAATTGAGCACAGGAAATGATAGTTGCAGACTAAAAGGATAATGTCTTACATGTCATCCCTAATCAGCAGTATTCTCTATTTGGTTAAATAAAGATTAGGTTCTGCTACTTTAGCAACTAACTCTCAAGTTTTACCCAATTTTTGCCCCCTGTTGATGCAGTTGATAAGATGTTCTAATAGACGTTTTACTCAAGCTTAAAGTGTATACTCCCAGATCTAAACCATCCGAACCGCAGCTAATTACTGCCTCCAGCTTCAGGAAATCAAGCAGCTGTATTCCTTGTAGAAAAATTGCTCTTCTATGCCATTAAAGAGAGTCAAACCAACCCACTACAAACATAGATATACAGTGCACTTCCTGTCATTTTCATAGTAAACCCACAAAGAGAACCCTGATTGGTTGGAAGGAAAAAAAAAAAGAGGCCAGCTTTGCACACATGTAAAAACTTGTGGATGCTTAAAATAGTATTTCACCTTTACGTCTGGTTTTGAGTAGTGGTGCATGGACCATTTTGCAGACTGACACTTGGAAGCTGCATGGTAGGATGAAAAGTGATTTAATACTTAAACAAAATAGCAAAACTTACAAGCTGGCAGGTGAAAAAAGGATAATGAACACAATAACGAGGAGACCAGAACGAAGGCAGCAAGAAGGAAAACCTGACACTGAGGGTGGCCAAACTGGCTGACTAAATAGAGGCAAAAACCAAAGGAACAGCAGTTGGAGCAACTAGCACAGGTGAGAAGAGTAAAGGTAAATTAGGGAGAGGGAGCGTGAGGGTAAAGATCTGACAGAGACGGAAGGAGAGCAGAATCTAAAACACAATGAATGACCAGATATGAAAGAATAAACTAATATACTAACTAACTAAACTGAGGACAGGCAGGAAGGACAATTGGGATAAAACATTAACGCAAATAAACTACTGACATCATAATAAAATCTAACAGATGACAGAAATTGAATCTATAGATAAACAGTCCTAAAGAGGTGCAAAACATAAACAGACTGCAGGATCCCCAGGAACCCAAAACTACGTAATCAACCCCTGGGGATCCATACACTTTACATTTGTTTTCTCTTCATAGAGTACACTATAGAGGTCAAACATTATTTAGGATGGGTTTTGCACAATCTAATATCTGTTCACAGTGCATGGGCAATGATCCCAAATATTACATTCATGCACTGTGGTTATGTACACCTGTTCAGAGGTTCTGGGGCCAGATATGTGAGGACTTGTCTAAATGTCTGAGATGTAAAATTTCACCTTCCCCCTCAGTTTGCTTGCTAGGTACTTTGGGAAAAAAATCAGTTTGCATGGCTTTCACTGCCCTATGTATTGCTAAGAAAACTATCCGCATAAATTGGAAAAGCAAAATAATTCTCAGTATTAATCAGTATAGAGCTCTGTTTTTGAATTGTATTAGTCTTGAGACAGCATCTGCATCCACATCAGATCGATCTGTGGCTGGGGGTTTGGGTCAGTGCATGCCCGGGTGTCTGGCCCTACCCAGGGACTCTGCTGGGCTGGAGGGTGTTGGGGCCTGTCAAGCGGGTGGGGGGCAGCGGGATATGGATATTAGCATCTCATGGCAAATGCTTTTCCCTTCAGGGGAAGCATTCTGCTTGTGGGGGGTAGGGAGAACCCAGCTTGGGTGTCTATTGTCCTATGTGGTGTTGGAATTTTTTTAATGTTAGTGTTGGGGTGGGTTTAATGTAATTTTTCTTTCCTCGGGTTTGGGGGTGTGCGGGAGAGGGGCAGTGGGGGGTAGCTTGGATGGCTGTGTGTCAGCCATCCAAGCTGGGGGGTAGCTTGGGGGGTAGTGGGGGGTAGCTTGTCTCGGTCCATGTTCGTGGCAGCTGTCGGTGCCAGTTCCATTCGGGGAACTGGGGTCTGCATGGTTCAGACGGGTTGGCTGACTAGAGTGTTTTTTTCTCTTTCTCTCTCTCTCTCTCTCTCTCTCTCTCTCTCTCTCTCTCTCTCTCTCTCTCTCTCTCTCTCTCTCTCTCTCTCTCTCTCTCCTCCCCCCGGACCATCCCAACTCCCCAAAGGAGGGTCAGGGCGGTCCGGGGTGTGGAGATGGTGGGGCTGGGGTGTTGGTTTTGGTTTGTGGTTGGCTCTTGGGTCTCGCGGCCTGTCTCTTGCGCCGCTGATTTTTGTGGCGCTGCTAATGGTGCCTCCCTCTCCGGGTGGGTTTTTGGAGAATGGTGGTGCCTATTGGAGTTAACAAAGGAGCTGGCTTCCTTGGAGGGCATGTTGCTCCCCAGTCATTCCTCCCTATCCCCAGATGCCTCCCTCTGCCTGCTCTATAACACTGGCACACATATAGGACCTTGGGATGTGGGGACGTCGCTGGGGAGCGGGGAGGATTTCCCAGCCCCGGTGTGTTGTGACGTCCTTGGCCCTAATTTTATTGTACATCTTAAACACTTTCATTTATAACATTCCCACAACACACATATGTAGGGAAAGAATTGGGGAGAGGGGTACAGGTATCTGGGGGGAGGGGGACTTTTGGCCCTCCCATTTTAAATGAACTTGAGAACAACATACAACAACAGCACATTTGAGCAGACAGAGACAGGCGCGGGGTCCTTCTCACACCCCTGTTCTCCGATTGGCCTGGAGGACGAGTGGGCCACCTGGTCGGGCTGGGGGGTCACCTGGGGCTGGGACTTCTGGTCTCCCCTGGGTTATGGAGGATGTGGGGGAGGCAGCGTCTCAGGGTTTGTGGGGGGTCAGGATTTGATGGCGGTCCCCCCCATCACGATGATGGGGTTCACCTCCTGGGTCTGGGGTTTGGATGCCCTTCTGGGGTGCCTGGACTTGGGAGTATAAGATGAGTGTGATGAGTGTGAGTGTGTGTACTGCATCCCTTTTTTGTGGGTAAGAGTTTATGCATGCCGGGGCACTAGGGTGGGAATGTGTGAATGTGACTGTGTACCTGGTTTTCTGTCTGTCTTTATGTCCCGTTGTGTTTAGACTCTCCCCTCTCCTGTAACATCTCAGGTCTCCACTGGGTGGGGAGCCCATCTCTCCTGTTCTGCTCCCCTCCGCTGGATGGCACGTCGACCTCCTGGTGCGTTGCTTGTCCTTGGTGTCCAGGGCTGGGTGCTCGGATGTATACTTGCTCACTCCTGGTGGCTGCTTTGTGAGGCCACTATGTCAGGGTCCTGCCCTTCAGGGGGGCGTATGGGGGGGGGGGGGGATCTGTGGAGGCCTGCAGGCTCGTTGCTCCTCCCTGGGATGGGGGAGGCAGCATCCCTGTGTTTGTCCCTCTTAGGAACCTTTGCTCTGGGGTCTTTCGGGCGTCTGGGGTTCTGATTTGCCGAGTGTCTGCCTCGGCGCTCTGGATAAACCTTACACAAGTGCCTTCATGCAAAGACCTACAGGTGCTTGGATTCAGGTGCTTAGAGACTCACTTTTATACCCTTGTATAAATTGTTTTATATCCTTGTATAAATTGTTCAGTGATGTTATCAAGGTGTTGTTTGTTTGTACCTGTAATACCTTATAAGTTTGTGTTATATCTCTCTTTGCAGGTGTACAAGCAGACTCTGAGGATTTTATCTTGCTCTCACCTTTTCTCCCTTTTAGCATTTCATCTCATCTTTTTCTCTTCTACCTTTCCGTTTTTGTGTCAATTGAATAAAATCTAAGAAAGCTTTATGCATATATAAATCAAGTGAAGCACTATAGCAAAAGTAGTAATGCTCAACTTGTGAAAGCAAAGGCTGTTGGACTCTGTTTGACATTAAGACAGCGATTCTTAACGCTACACTGCCAGACAGGACACATGAAAACAAACAATTTTTTTTTTTGTTTGATCAGGCTGGCAGTCATCAGTAATGTAGCTGTTTGACTTACATTGTTTGTTAACACACAGGATACCAGTCTGAATAGTTTACAGTTTTTACTGTGTTGAAATGTTTAATCTTTTCCCCAAGGGACTTTTAACGTTTCAGCAAACGCATACGATAGCAAACCCATACAGAGAACCTACTCATACCTCATTTATAATAATGACTGAGTAGTAATTATCAAGTGGAAGGAACTTCAGGCATTTTACAAAATCAGAACATTTTGGCATGTGTTCAGCCCCAGTTAACACCTGGAATTACAGGTATGTTTCTACCAATGTCGCACATGTGGAGAAGAAACATAGTTAAATTAGATGGGGAGTGTACAGCAGAAACAGCTTGTTTCAAGTCCTGCCACGGATTCTCCATTGGATTTAGGTGAGGACTTGGACTGGGCCACTCTAACACATGAATCTACATTGATCTAAATCCTTCCACTGCAGATCTAGCTGCATGCTTAAGCTCGGTGTGGTGCTGGAATGTTTCTCAAGCATTTTGCATCCTCTAACAGGTTGTTCTCTGGGGACTGGTCTGTATTTAGCTCCATCAGTCTTTCACCTTTTTAACAGCTTTGCTGTCTCTGCAGAAGAAAACTTTTCACACAGCGTTATGCTGCCACCACCATGTTTCACTCTAGGGGCAGCGCATTAAGGGGGATTTGCTCTTAGTTTTCGACCAAGCAAAGTGTTTATGGTTCAATAGGGGGTTTTCAGCTGACGTCACACTCACATGACTACTCAGCGCGTCCGCCATATTGGGTGGCAGTCGTTTCGCACCGTTGACCTGCATTGTATGACGCCTTAGACAGTATTGGAAGTGAACAATGGGGAAAACGTGTTTAATGGTTGGTTGCACGGCCCGTGGAGGTGGAGATCAACGCTCTTTCTATCGCCTACCAGCCGTAATAGTGAATCAGTGTGAAAAAAAAAAAACAGCTCTCTGAACAACGCCGTCACCTATGGCTGACACGGATATCCAGGTCCGATTTGGACGGTGTTAAGCTGGAATACGCCAGAGTCTGCGGTGCTCACTTTGTCACAGGTAATTAACTGTTAAGTATTTAAAACATGTAAGAAGAATATATTAATAATAGGGCTTGGGCGTTATGACTTATTAATTTTCCGCGGCTGTCCTGTTGACTGCCTCCGCCGCCTCTACTGCCTATTACTACCGCGTACTGTACTCCCTCTCTCAGCCGTGTTTTAATTTGATTAATTTCACCTTAACTTGATTTCAACCATGGTAAACCGTTGCTGTATTGTGGGCTGTAACAGCGCAACACATGATCGCCATGGGAAAAACATAGAAACAGATTAATTTTCCACCGCTTTCCTGCCTGGAGGCGCAACCACGGAGAACAACTGTTAGAGATAACAAAGAGTCGTCGGCCCGCTTGGATCGCGGCTGTAAGTCGATCGAACATAACTTTCCACAGTATCCCGATGTCAATGAGAGTGTGTTCTAAACGTTTGAAACACATAGCAGCAAGTTAAAAGTACATTACATGCGCGAGTGGTTGTTAGCACTGGCGGTTAGCAGCTACTAAACTAGCATGTGCCAGCCCGTCTGAGCGCAGCTTACCTTTGAACGAGTTGCTGTGTTCCCACTGTTTGCTGGCTTTATGATCTGCAGCTCCTACCGGCGCCAATACGGTAAATACAACTTAATTTTGCACTGGTCATTGTTCTGCTTAAATAATTAAAGCCGCGAGCGGCGTCGATCGGCCCTGCAGCCAAGCGCCTTCGCGCACCGCCGGCCGCCGGCCGCCAGCCAGAAGCATGCGACACATTTGCGTCGGATTGTTTACATTTTTACCATCTTATTAAAACTCACCCGTCCACGTATGATGGCGATTTCCTTGATGTACATAACCAGATGTGAACTGGTTGTGAGCCTCTAGACCCTTGTAAGCTCTCATTTCCTCAAGAGTGTGCAGAGGGTTTTCACTGAACACCAGGTAATGCATCTGGATTACGGCTAAACAAGGCACCGTGGAGGGCATACGGATCCATATGGTCGATCACGGAACATTTCCTCAGGTATACGTCCTTATCTGGTCGCTCTAGCCCGCTGGCGTACTTATCCATTCGCGATACGATAATACGTGTACGACAACTAGAGATAAGGAAGTGAACCACCCAATATGGCGGACCGGAAGTTGGCCAGTGACGTCAGTGAAAACCCCCTATTAAGGTATAACCTTATCAGAGCACCTTCTTTCACACATTTGCGTTGTCCTCTACATAGCTTGTGGGTAAACTTTGGCTTTCTTTGAATAATGGCTTTCTTTTTCTTCTCTTCTCCTCTTCCATGAAGGTCAGATTTGTAGAGGGCATGATTAGTAACAGTGTTTTAACATATTCTACTACCTGAGTGAATTTATCAGGACGTGGCAGATTAACAGGGCGGAATAATACTGTGCACCATACTTTTTATTTTTATTTGTAAATACAAAATATTTCGAAGTCATGAACTACTTTTGCATTAGTCAGTTACATTAAAAGCAATTAATTACATTAATGTTTGGTATGCAATTATTTTGCAAGAAACTGCGCACATGTTCAGATTTCTGGACCCAATACCTGCATTCCTGCTTGACATAATGCAGGTGAAACCTGGTACCTCCGTAAGATGTTGTCCGTATTCTATAATGAAAGAACAAAAAGCAGCATTTGCAGCTTCAGCTCTTGGAGATGAAAAAGCTTGTCGGATTTCGTTGGTGCTTGTCTGTCCAGAGTTGCTCTTGAAGCAACAATAGCAGCTTTGTCGCTCTTTGCTCAGATCCTGGCAGTGATGTCCTTGGGTCCTGTGACTTTGGGTCCCGACCGTCTCGTTTGTTCATTCCTTTCACACAAGCTTACTTTTCTTGTTTCGTGCACATCTATGCATTTGAAAATCGTAATTAGTTTCTCTGAGTCAGCCTAACCACGTTATTAATACATTGTTTAGCCATTTTATGCTTCAGGCTCTAGCATTTACCTAAAAAAGATACATTTTCCATCCAGTGGAAAGATTTCTCCCTGTGACTATGTGACTGCTTGTAAGAGCGTGAAAGTCATCCGTGAAGGACTCAGTCACAGGTATTAATATTGGGTGGAAGGATGGATGGATTGATGATCTGACACAGTCTAATTCTCACCAAGCACAGGACTTACATGGCAGCATGTGACAGTAAACGAACTCCCAACATTGCAAACCATCTAAAGTCTCCTTAGCTTCAGGACAATCACCAAAGAACCTGTTTTAGCAGGTTATCTGTGAGGGGGTTAAGTGAAAAGACCGGAGCATTGTGTATCCTATGCTAAAATCAAACAACCTGATCATTCGCAAAGTATTTGTATTTATTTTTTTTTAAATCTGGCTTATCCAAGATTATTCTAATCAAGAGCCTCTAAGATGGTTTTGAAAGAACAACCTCTCTGAAATATCATGCTCATTGAAATTTGCTATAATTGCTGGATAGTGGTTGAACAAGGACAGGAGGCAAGAGACCTAAAACAAAAGATTTTAATAAGTGTTTAAAAGGGCTGATGGTAAGACTCTGAATCCTCCAAAGTAAACTAGAATAAAGATGCCAAACCATAGCCGATCCATATAACACTCATTAGTCAAACTTACAATGAAAGATGGGACACAAATTATATTAATACATGGAAACACAACACTTCCACCACCATGCTTCACCACGAGGATGGGGTGTTCAGCACACTGTGCACATTTAGTTTTTCGACACACACAGCGTCTTGCATACAGGCCAAAAAGCACATCATGCATAATGTATGGCAAACTGCAAACATGACTTATGGCTTTCCCTCAAACATAGCTTCCTTTTTGCCTCTCTGCCACAATGATCAGATTTATGGATAAAATGCTGGAGCTGACGAGAAGCAGGTGAAAACGATAGAGACAGTAGAACTAGAAGCAGTAGAACTGAGGCACAACAACAGCATGCAGGTACATATAATATCAAACAGGACAGAAACTACACACTGGGTCATTAAAATTAAAGCCTTTTTTTTTCTTTTAGGGCGTTGCTTAATCAGCTTCCAGACGAACAAGTAAGGTTACCTTATACATATTTGCACAACTGTAGTCAGGGAAATTTGCAACATTTCACTTGTAGAGTGCATCACATCTGCGATAAAATTATTACTGGAATTAAGATGAGTGAAAGCCTGTTGACATCGATTCTTCATCAAGGACATGAATCATGATAGGTATACGTAAAAAAGAGATCTAGTAGTTGAATCACATCTGTAAAAATGTATTACTGGCAAGAAGATGAGTAAAAGCTTTTAACATCAGTTCTTCATCAGGGATATGAGTCATGATAAGTCCACGTAAAAAAGATCTAATAGCTGGATCATATCTGTTTGACTGTGATAAAACGTGAAGAATATATTAGTTTCAGTTTGTGGACTTGATGCTTTTGGGATGAAACCGGCCGCTCAGCTGGACAGTGTGTGTCGGCCTCAACCCAAGGTCAACACAGGTAGCAGAAAACATTTTCCCTGAGCTGGTTAAACTGTTAATCATTAGCCCTGAAGACAGAGAAAAGTAGATGATTACAACACTGTGGGTCTGCACACAGCGTACTACATTGCTGGAAAAACAGGGTTTCTATTCCAGGAGAAATTCAGCAAACTTGAGACCAAAATGCAGCCCTTTTCCAACTTTATTGTGAAAGCGAAAGACACAGTACTTTTACCAGGATCTGACTTTTGTTTATTTATTTCCCAGTGAACATTTCTTGACATTGTGCAGATCTTTATCAGCAGTCTTGTAACCATCCTCACATTTTAGACAGCGTGATCAACAGAGTCTAGATGTCAAAATAAAATTAAGCTTGTGGTTTTGATTCCGTAGGTGATTCTCTGGTTGGCCATGTTCACATATCTGTGAACATGGCATCGGCCTGTGCTCAGGGCACTCCTTTCACTTACTCATTAGATCCATTATCAAATTTGCCTGGGTTCAGTTAACATCACACCTGTCATCACTTCCCGAGGCAGTGGCAGAGATAAATGATTGCATGGCCTCCTGTCTGTATTATTTAAAACTTAGCAGCTAGTTATGATTATAGAGATATAAACCAGGGGGCACCAAATAGCCCTTGAGGACCACATGTGGTGCCCACAAGCCAGTTCTAAAACCAGCACAACCCGCCAGTGAGCTCCATCTAATACTTTATTTCGTTACTCTGTTTATTCACACTTGCATTTAAAAACTACAATATTTATAACAAAGCATTAAAAATGTTTTACATGAAGTTAAGATGACCTTTAAACTTCTCTAGTAAGGTCAGAACTGGTAGCCCTTCGTATGACGCAACGCCATTGAACTTGCTCTCAGTTTCAACAAGGTTGGTGACCCCCTTGATTAGCCCATTGGAACACATCACTCCAATCATAAATAACTAACACCCTGTTACCATTCTTCTTTCTTTAAGGTGGACAAGGTGGATGTATTAAGGCTAAATACCATTTCGTCAGCACAAAAGCTAACAAACGTATATGTATACACACAGCAGAAAACATCTTAACCAATCAGAAGCGTGTTGGAAACATCTGTTTGGAGGACGGACTACCCGTCAGAATTCAATCAGGAAAACCCAAAAGAACAACCATCTCTAGAAACACCAAAACCTACAAACAATCAAACATCACAAAATTAGACAAGATATACAAGTCAGATATATAGAAGACAGTTTGACAATTCTTTCAAATTCTTGACATTACTGTTTTGTAACGTGTGAATCCAATGTGGTTCTCCTGAGTCTGTCTATTGCATTCTAAGAATGCGGACTACAACACGTATTCATCTATACCGGCTGCCAACCTGATTCTGTAGTCAAGGAACTCTGCCTCTCGCCTAAAAGATCCTACATGACCTTACCTCTCTGTAATGGTTACTGCTGGTGAACCAGATATTTATCCGGACACAGAGTTACAAATTTGTAAAAGGTTTATTGAGGGGACGGATAATGGCAGGTGAGGCAGACAAGCAGAACCAGACTAGGTAGATGAATCTTGACAGAAGGCGCAGGCAGGCAGGGATGAGCAGGAGACCAGAGGATGCAGATAGTGACAGAGCAGAACAGGCAACGTGAACAGGGGAACCACCAGAACGGGCAGAGCAAGTGGCTGGAACTCACGGAGAAAACAGGCAGAACTGCAACATGCAGACACAGGAGACCTTAATACAAGAGTCCAGCTGGCTGAGCACACAGGGACTGGTAGAGACAGGCAGTGTTGTAGTACTCGAGTCCGAGACTCGAACTCGAGTCCGAGTCATTAGCTAAATTTAGCTGACACTGACACGTAGCAGCCAACCATTACACATGCAACAGATACAACGATATGACCGACTTTTCAGCTGTTAAACTATCACAAGAGGATGTCCAGGTGCCCAGTTTACTGGTAGAACTGTGGAACAACATACCAACGTCCAGCTCAAACGATGGCTTGAGTGTCGAGGGCTTAGAAAGATTGGAAAACGGGCCGAGTTGATAGAAAGGTAAGTCGATGTTTTTCTCCTGCTCGGCGTTCATGGCGTCATCGGACGTTTTTTTTCTGTTTGTAGTCACCGTCCAGGAATCGGTATAAATTGTCCGGCCCGCCGAACAATTTAGTCCGGTCTGGTGGCCAAATGCATTATTATTATCCAACGGCTGTATCTCCTCGCTGCATCGACTGATCTGCGCCAGATTTTTTGTGAGTCATGGGGGAACGCTTTCGAACGCGTTTGTGGGAATCGCCCGGTGGATGGGCGAGGAAAATGCGTGACAGCATCTGCGGTGGCGGGCGGCCGGCGGTGCGCGAACCCCGCCGGCCGGCCGGAGCCGCGGCAGTGGCCAATAGGCCGGAGCGCGCTTGGCTGCGAGGGCCGATCGACGTCGCTTGCGGCTTTAACATCCTTCATATGCGGCCTATCAGCGTAACTCGAGTCGCTGTTGCGCGTTCCATAACAACAATGTTTAAAAACCATGGTTAGGAGACGTCTTAGACTTGGAAAAAGCAGTCGTTTTACCGAGTAAAACCAAGGGTAACTACAGCGAAAGAGTGGAGGAAAACGCATATTTGCCCTACATGTACCACGTGATGACATCACGTTCTAAAAATAGCTCGCTCACGGAACGCCATTATTAGTACAATGGAATGTTACTGCTTCATGTCATACATCACACGTCACGTCACGGCATGTTCCTAGAACGAACTTGGATCAATAGTGACTCGACTCAGACTTGACTCGGATGAGTAGTGGACTTGACTCGGACTCGACTCGGATTTTTTTTTAATGACTTGTATTTGACTCGGACTTGAACACTGGAGACTCGAACCTGGACTCGGACTCGAGGCATAGTGACTTGACTACAACACTGGAGACAGGGAACATCACACTGGGCGAGCTGAAATGATAAGAGAAGAAACGTTCTGGCAGCGATGAGTTGGCTGAGGCAGGTATAAGTAGGCTGGTGAACAGGTGAGCTGAGTAACTAATCAGTGGCAACAGGTGGAGCTGGTCTAGAGTAGGGTGGTGGCTGGAGGGAGACTGAGCTGATTGGATAGTGGCTGAGAGGCGACAGGCTGACAGGAAAAGTCCAGAAATGTCCAAAGTAAAACAAACAAAAACCTAAAACATGACACTCTTGGTACTTGCAACTCAATTCAGATGCTTACATACAGTGTAAAAAATAAAATAAAAATCAGACTGACATTTGAGTTAAACAAAGGCATATCTCTAGATGTGTTTGAAGGAAACACCTCAAAACACACTGCTTACTTTTCCGGAACCATGAAATAAATACATAGAAATGAACTACAAGATATCTGGAAGAGGATTACAGAACCCAGAAAGTCTGGTTGATAGTTTGGTACAATTTCCAGATGCCTGAAGGAGACATGTTCATCTGTTTAAATAGTTATACATGAGCATAAACACCAAAAGGGATGTCCAGCCATCATGCCGTCCAGGAAGGATCTGTCTCTCAGCAATTAATGTTTTTTTTTTTTTGGTATGTAATCTGAGGATCAACCCCAGAACAAAAGCAGAAGGCCTTGTGAATGCTGACTAGAGCTGGTAAAAGAGTCTCATTGTCCATAGTGAAAAGAATCAGGAAACGTTGCTCAGTGAGGAAAAACTCCATCACACAGAAAGCAACATAAAAGCCAGATCAAAGTTTGCAAATGCACTCAGAGTCAAATACCTTAATTTTCTGTGATCTAATAAAACTGAAACGAAAATATGTGCCCGTAATGATTGTTGCTATTTTTGGAGGAAAAAGGACAAAGCTTGCAGGCCTGAAAACACCTCACCTTCTGTAAAGTATGGAGGTGAAGACATGATGTTTGTCTGCAAAAGAGACGGGTGCAAACCACAACAGTGCGACATCTGAAGACGTCAGCCAGGAAGTCGCAGTATAAATGGACATTCTGACTGGACGATGACCCTCAGCAGATTTTCAAATTAGTTACGATGTTGTTGCTTAAAGGTCAACAAAGTCATTGTCTCAACAAAGGCAGAGGTAAAAAGGTTTGCGTGCAAGCTGGGATAAAAACTTGACTTATTTAGACCAGCTCTGTCCGGAGGAATAGGCCAGACCAACCTTTGATGAAACAGAAGAGGGGTTTAAGGTCAAGGAAAATGATGTGTGTATGAAAAGTGGAGAAAGAGAGCTCTAATGGACCTGCAGGAGGATGTTGTTTCTTGTAGACGAGGGCCGGACCAATTGAGGAGCCTCAGCTTGTTTATGGCGCACTGACTCTGGAAGGACAGGTTTCTGTGCCACCGTAACACTCAAGGCCTTTTTTTTTTTCTGGACTGATCATGGGGCGTTCTGAACATAGGGGCAACACAATCCCCACTGACTGAGTCTCAGTGAGTTCTGACGTCTGACAATTAGAGAATATAACAGTGGCGACACACGATCGTTGACACATTTAAAAGTTAATTTCAGTGTGCTAAAAGTTCTCAAGTTTTCAAATGTAAAAAGCTTATGCTTCTTTACGATGTCACAATGAAGCCACCTTATAGGTTTCTTATCCAAGATCTTAACAGACTGATTGTAGAGAGAAACAACTGGCTTTATTGTGGAGACAGAAGCTTGAGACCATGCAGTCATGGGGTTTGAAAAATGTGAGAAAAAAATCACAGCATGCATGTACAACAGTGCTGCATGATGAGGTAACTCCCTTCTGATAAAACAGAAGCTGTTCAGATTTGGTTTCACCGTTTTACATGTGTTTTTGCTTGACTTTGAAATTTTAAATGTTTATCAAATACAAAACCCACATATTTAATTTACTTCAGTAACCATTTCATTGTTTAGATTGACCAGAAAGGCACCATCTGACTTTGTATACTGTTTTGTTGAGTGCTACCCTGCAAGGGTGTTTTTTTTTTGTCTGACACACAAATAACTGTGTCATCAGCATACAGCTGACAGTAAACACCCTGACAGCAGTCCTGACAGCAGTCCGTCATTTATGTACATTGTAAATAATGACGGCCCTAATACTGACCTCGGAGGTACTCCCGTGTCATTAGGACAAAGATTAGATTTAACTGCACCAACCTTAACACACTGCTGTCTTCTCCCCAAATAGGACTGAAACCACAACATGGCTGTAGCTATTTAGAATTGCTGTAATTTTGATGTTAATTTGCAATGGTCCACAGTATCAAAGGCTACTTGCAAGTCTACAAACACTGCACTGACAACATGGCCTTTGTCCAGTGAGGATTTTAAATTGTTTAGCAATTTGCAGTAAGAGGTTTTGTCCAAAGCCAAACTGATGAGGATGCAGCAGTTGCCTCTATGGATGACTGCTTGTAATAAAAGCAATAAAATAGAAATTAAAAATGCATGTGTTATCGCCTCTGTCAGTTTGCCCTAGGGCAGCTGTGGCAACTAACATAGCTCACCACCATTAGGGTGTTAATGTGTGTGTGAATGGGTGAAATGGGGTCGTTGGACTTGATAAAGCACTGTACAAGTACAAGCCATGTATATACTTATTATTTTGGCATTTAGCAAATACAAATAGTTTTGGTAATCTGAACTGAGCTAAATCAGTAAAAATTATGGCAAACAGGGAGGTAAAGAATGTTTTTGTAAATCTCTTGTGTGAGCTCTATCTGATCTCTTCACCTTTATGTCCTATGGCACGACCAAAGGTCTCCTCTTTCTGGACTGCTCTCATTCCTCACATCATACTAAAAAAACCAAAAAAAACTTTAATGGTCACAAACCTTTGGACGCTCTCCATGCATACATATCTGAAGCGCCTCATCCCTTGGTACTTGAACTTTTCCTTCCACTTCAATGTTAGAATAGCCGTTTTCCTACAAAACTGAGTTAAGCTCAAAATGATTATAACAGCATTATTTTGGGCAAAACACACAAATGCATTGGAATCACTGCACCTTTTTGTTATTAAAAATCAGAGAAAAATGTATACGTAATCAATCTACAGAAACGGAGGAGAACGTAATATACGGCTATTCAGAAAAAATAACATTGTCTGAATACTGTAATATTTTATAAACTGATAAATGCTTGAGGATCTAACTTTCCTTTCAAAACTAAACCAATATTTTTCTGATAACTGCTTCCCAGAGTCCACCAACCTCTGGCGCCTGTGAACAGCACAGGATGATTGGAGTGCATTCCAAATTTCCTCCACATTTCTTGGTTTTGCTTCAGAAATATCACCACCCAAGTTTTCTGCTGAATTAAGGTCTGGGGATTGAACTCTAATGTTAATCGTTATGGTCTAGAGCCAAGATGCTAAAAGTAAGTAAGTAAGTAAGCAAACGGGTGTCACAAAGTTCTTCACAACGGGGACAAGGACAGAATGCATAGCTGTATACAATACAAAATATAAACACTGCTCACTTGTGTCTTATTATTTTGGGGGGGTCGTTCTGCCCACAGCTTAGTTCTTTTCTCTTACAGTATTACAGAGAGTTTCTGTCATTTTGGCCATCCTTCGATCCATTCATATGGAAGCTTTTAATTTTCTTAAACTTCTTTCTGGTTTTAGTTCTCTTTTAAACCATTTGAAATCCTTTTTGCTTGGCACCCTATTATGTTCTGTACTTCTTTTAATGTTTTTTCCCTTTTTCAATCAGCTTTTGATCAAAGTTATTTTGAAGGATGCCAGGTTTTCAGAGACCAGGGCACAATAACCGACATGTAAACAGCGGCTGCTTTTATATTTTAATATGAATGATCTGGTATTACGACCTGACTCATCGAAACTTGTATTTGGGAGAGACTGATCCCAGTTAATGATTCAGCTTCAAAGAATCAGCAGCACACACTTTGTCTCCATTGGACCTGTTGGAATTCTATTACCATACTACACCTAGCTACTAAATTATTCACAACACAGAAATATAATTGTTTTTAAAACCAAAACCAGATTTTGATCTGCTTGGTAATGTATAAGTGCTTTTATTTTAAATACAGCTGTGTGAGCTACTTTGTGTTGGTGTTAGAGGGTATGAATACTATTGCATGGCTCTGTATATGTAAGTTATGGTTAAATGTATTATTGTCAGGATGATGTTCTTTAAATAGCTATATATTTTTATGTTAACGTATTTGTTTCTCACATTCCCACCCTCATTTTTGTTGTTTTTTTTGTTTACAATCTTATTCAATAAATTAGAAAACGTGTTCCGATGATTCTCGTTTATCAGACTAAAAGTATTGCTAGAAAATAAATACCTTTAAGTAGGGATGAAGCACTTTTCCTTAAGTCCACATTTCTGTTTATTTTTTAATTGGTCTGATGTTATATTTAAATCTTAAATTTCCATTAGCTGTGTAAAATCAGAACAAAAATAAAATTGTGAAACATCACTGTGCATAATTGATCCATATAACGTGTTTCACTTATTGAATTGAGTTACTGAAATAATTGGAACTTTGCAATAATATCCTAAATTACTGAATGTGACTGGATATGCTGTAGCGGTGTATTTCCTTTGAGTGACTAATAAAGTAAAATTTTAATGTGAAATATGTTCCACATCATGCGTTTTATCCACAAAAAATAAAGAAGTATTCAGTACAGTCTGTGGTGTTGGTTCAGACTCCCTTTGAAAATGTCAACATAAACTGAAAAAAAATATTTTAATTTTGTTCATTGTGTTAGGATTTTACCCAGTTGGTCACGGGTTATAATCAGTCACCCAGAGTGAGGAAGTTCATGTGACTTCAGTTTTGAAATACTGCTGTGAAAGTTTGCTTCCAACTTCCCTTCCTTGTTGAACTCATCCTTTTTACTGAAAGCCAAATGTTGCATCAGGTGATGAACAAAACGCTTTGTGTTATAATATAAGAATGTGAAGCCTGGTTTTGTTTCATAAAGAAGAAACAGCTCAGCGTCTAAATCCAATCATGCGGGTTGTTTTGAGTGACAAAAACTGCGATAAGACATACAGGGAGAAATAAATCAGCTCAGAATGGGAATGGCTCAGATAAACTATCGGATGTTCCTTTGTGTAGCTGATTGTGTATAGAGAGGCATGTTTTCAGGAAGACACACAGTTCTAGTCAGAAGTTTAAACATGAATCATTGCCATAACATAATAATATAATTGCAATATAATATTAATTTCGGGCTGTGGATTTATCTGGGCCTTCTATTCAGGATGGAACAAGCATACAACAAACTACTTATATCTTATTTTGCAGGTTGTGAGTTGGACAGAAATGAAGACAGGAGCTCAAGATGAGCACGGTGAATGATTTCTAACGATAAAACGGAAAACTTACAGGTCTTGAAACGGTGAAGAGGACATGGCGTACAGACAGAGAACTGGACAGCATAACAGAAGAATCCGGGTACAATGACGAGTCAGCAGAAGCTTAAATACTGAGGCTGGGGAGGAAAATGACAAAGGAACCAGATGAGCTAATCAGAGGAGATGTGGAACAGCTGTGGCAGAGGGAAGGCAGGGAAACTCTGGGAGAGAGACACATTAACACAAAGGGAGCTGAACTAAGACAAAAAGAAATTACTAACCAAATCATTTTAATGCCGGGCCTTTTGTGTATAAGCACTATTATTATAGCAAGCTAGAATTCGGTAGTGTTAGCATTAGGTAGCGTTAGCGTTAGGTAGCGTTAGCTAACACTAATGGGTAGGAGTGGTGACGAAGTGGTTAGAGCGCTTGTGTCCCAGAGGTTCTGGGTTCAACTCTCACAGATTTGCCACTTTGGGCCCCGGAGCAAGACCCTTAACCCCAGAGTGCTCCCTCGGCAATCCCAAGGGAATGGGTTAAATGCTGAGAAAGCATTTCTACATCTAGCTGCCAATAGCCTTCCCTGGCACTCCGGAGAAGGCTATCGTCTTAGTCTGACCACAGCCATAAACCGAGCAGCAGTTTGGGCTGTGTTATTGGTGTATCAGGCTGTGGGCTCCCTTGCTATTAAATATCCCACTCTCATTCAGATGCAGTAACGGAAAATGAATCAAACCGTTTTGAACTGAGCCAACCTCTCCTGACCTGAATAGATTAGGTACTAGTGGAAAAGGCCCCCCACATACCTGGAAGCTTCCGCTCGGACCTTCAACAAGTCTCTGGACCTGTGTGACGTTCCCTCGTTCTTCAAGTGCTCCACCATCCTCCCCAAGACTTTCACCATCACAGGGTTAAATGACTGCAGACCTGTAGCCCTGACATCTGTGGTCATGAAACCTTTTGAGTGACTGGTGTTGAAGCATTTGAAGGAGATCACAGGACCCTGTGTCAAAAAGAGTGTTCACATATGCCTGTTTAAGTTTCCCCACCTGCTCGAGGAGGATATGGGGGAAAAAGGAACCGGGACGAACGACAGAGAAAGTATCATCATCAGAATGGAGGGCCGCAAACCATCACTGCCTCACATCCAGAAAGTCTGGGAAGTGGACGCCCAGATGATTAAGATCGAATGGGACATTAAAATGGCATTTTAGAGTTAATTAGTATCAGCAAATTAGGAAGTGTTAGCTTAATTAAATAAATACTATTCTTGTGATTTGATTGTTCTTTTGATTATGCCATTACTTTACCCTGCTAATCACTTATTAAAGAAACATAGAAAATTCAGAAGAATTTTATTGGTGGACATTCAGTTATTAGAGTTAATTCATTCTTGAGTTCTTTGGTTGTAAAATAGCCATGGTTTTGGTTCAGGAAGTATTAGGAGGTTTTTAAAGGTTGCCGTGGCCCAATTTAAACAACACCCTGGTATTCGTCTCCTAGTCACTAAAATCTTTCTAGCTCAGACACCAAGTGCATGCTGTAAAATAGAGGAATAGCAGCCGTTAACGGACTGTGAATGGCAGGACCTAATCCCGGCAAGGCTACTCTGGGTTTAATCTGCAATCTGAAGCAGGGTGGGATGCTCAGAAATTGCAGCTGTAAGAAGCTAGGCGAATGTTCTTTGACAACAGCTTAAATAAATTGCCTCAAAATTCTTGATTGGGTAATACTCGACAGATTTAGGAATCTTGGACCTGTTAGATGAAGGGCTGGATGGAGTTAAGATCTCCTAGTTAGGGCGTTAGAGGGGAGGGGCTTAGCTCTGTGATAACAACAGTACCCAGAGCAATACCATGCTTATTGCCCCAATACTAACATGTCATCCTCTTTTGTTATAAGAAAAAGATCTCTGCTTACCTTTTTTGCATATTGAACTTTGAATGTCTCCATTGAGAGCAAAAATGAAACCAAAGTCTAATTCCTTGTTGTATGAAGCAACTTTGCAGTTAAAGCAGATTTTGATTCCATTACTTGTAGAGATCATTTATAGTGGTCAGCTTCCTGGCACAGTCTTGGCTTTTAAAATAGTCTAGAGCTTTTCTATGCAGTGGAGTTTAAGGGTTTTGGAAGATGGTTTCAGAAGCTTAATGTTAGCCTGGGTTTTCCATATCAAAGCCGGTTTAGATTAACCTGACTCCGCCAGATAGATTTGCTCCGCATATCCATCTGGAAACCTTCCGTTGAAGTAATTTTGGGAAGGGGCGAAAATACTGGTTAGCTGATTGGCCTATGTTGGTGATAGACGGGCCAAATAAACCAATCAGATTCGTCGTCGTTCTGTTACGAGCGACGACGAAAACACAACCACAAGCCAAGCTACTCTTGCTGCTGCAGGTAAAGGCTCGTTAGCTCAGCAAAGAAATGCTCTGTAATTCCGATAAAACTTGCTTGATAGCCACGCTAACGCTAGTTTCATCGGCTGAAGCCGCCATGTTCTTTAGATTGAACTGTCGCGCTTCCCGTTGCGTCACACCTCAACCCGCCTCAAAGCCAACGCTGATTGGACGTTCGTTTGGTGAACGGCTCCAAATTTTCTTTAACGGAGAGTATCCAGACTGATCTGCGAGTGAAACCTTGAAAGCTCGCGAGATCAGGGTGGTCTCACGAGGCTAGGTTTAGATGTGTGTCAGGAATGATTGTCTTGTTTAAATCCCCAGTTGTCTGCAAGTTTCAGCGATCTGTTTCCCTCATGAGGAATGAAATTGGTTTGAACCTGACACACTTCAGGCACAGATGGACGCACAGACTGAGCAGTTGGCAAGGTTAGGTTGATTCTCTTGGTCAAATCTGTAAGTTCAGTCAGTGGTTAGGGCAATCCTTGTAATCAGTGTCAGAGAAGCAGGAGGTGGAAGCCAGGGAATCCAAGGTGACAGGCGAGGAAGCAGACTCAGGCAGGCAGAGGAACTGGACAAGGGAGGAAACAGGTAGGTTGGAAATATCTCAAACCTGGCTTAAACACCCTATCACTCTCCACATCGAGACCAGTTTCATGTTGCCATGAACGAAGAGAGTGCCTACCAAGGACTGTCTTCAAAATTTCTGGCTCAGCTGAAACTTGCAGGTACCAACTTGTACAACCAGTGAGAAAACTCTTATGCTCAGAGGGGGCAAAACTGAGCTTGTTGGGTTCAATAACAAGAACTCAAATTCGAATTCAGGATTCTCTGTTGTTAGTATTTTTACGCTTATTTAGATTCTGTTTTTTGCTTTCCTCTGTTCCCCACCTTAGTCTTTCCGCCAGCCGTTTGGTTTTCCGTTGAATATAACTTTCCTTTTCATCTGGTTAATTATTTCCCACTTGTATTTAAGTTCCTGGTTTATGATTCCTCCTCACTGGGTTCTTCTAGCGTTTTGCACCGCTGTTGCCTTGCTTCCTTCCAGGCTGCTGTGTCTCTCTGTTCTTTGTAAGTTTCATAATTAAATCATCATCAGATGAAGACTAGGTCCACATTTTTCAACTTCACCTTACATTGACAACAAGATGGTTAAGACATGGGCACATCTGGCTTGCATGATGTTGGCAGCATCAAGCTTTGGGGCTGTTTGGCTGCCAGTGACACAGATTCCTGGCAAAAGGTTGATGTGATGATGGAGAACGACCACCTCCAGATTCTCGAGCCTCAATTTTGATCAGCAGCTACAAGGCTGAAGGTCGGACAAAGCTGAGTGTACCAGCAGAACAATAAGCATAAAAGATAAAAAAAACGATCAGAAAAGCTTTAAATTAATTCTCCTCCTCTTGACCCATGTGTGTAAACTTCTCCCCACAACTATGCAACCATAGTGTCATATCCATCAGTATCCTTGAAAAAAGATTTGCTCTGTTAGAAGGAGGTAAGGAAGACACCAAAAAAATAAATAAATGTGATAGTTTTTTTTTTTTCCGGTAAAGGGGTTTAAAGGTGCATTGACATCACTGTATAAACTATTTCAATCATGTAGTTGATATTGCTGCATATGTTAATTCTCCAAAGAATTTCATAAAAAACAACATCAGCTTGTTGTTTTGTCAGGCCAAATGTCCCTCCTCAGTAAAAAGGTTGGGTACAGTAATGATATGTGGCTCTACCTTGTTGACTTCACTCTGATTGGCCATATTTGGACCCCCCCCCCCCCCCCCCCCATCACATTCCCTTTCCATCCACGCCTCCTTTCTTGGCGCAACACTCCGTCACAAATTAATATTATGATTTTATGGCTAGTGGAAGTGTTTGTGTTGCAGGATGCACTTATGCAGCTGGGGGCCAGCACCACCGCGGTAGTGTAGCGAGCTCCCCGCCACGCCCACATCAGTAATACACAGTTCTCCACCGGGGTACCGCAGTGGAGCACCCGCTGCCAGCGACACAGAAATGCCATGCAGCTGGCTGGAAACTGCAGCGGTTTAGCTTCAGTCAGTCAACCGGAGTTTTCAGTTACAAACACACCTTCCTTACATTTGGCAGTATTTAGAAATGGAATAAACTTACGGGTAACGACAGGGGGAAGGCGGTTTGCTTGATGCTGTGCTCTGATTGGAGAACAGGAATCACGTAGAAAGACAACCCATTTTGTGATCTGAGCGTTTTTGAGCAAAGCAACAAAGCTGGCCGCCCCTGAGCAGGGACTTTGGTATTCAGTTTTGACATTCGTACAGCCTCATCAGTGCACAATAGATCATATTATGAAATATGATGAAATCAAATTAGTTGTCGTAGCCCCTTTAAAACAATGTTGAAAGACGAACATGATAATAAAACAAACTGTGCAAACAGTTCTGTGAATTAAAGAACTGGTGGGTTTCTCAGTGAGGCTTTGGGGCCGTACACTCAGCTACTCATCCTTTCCATACGGCTCACATAACACAAGCAACAAAAAGCCTAATTTACCCTGCTGTCTGTCAGCCACTCATCCATTCAGACCTTCCTCAATCCCTGCTAACTTGAGAGACCCACTGAAATGAGATCCTTTTGTCACTTTGACGCTCCCAGTGATGTTCTCTCATTACAGACACAGAAATGGAAACACGCCTCACTGAGGCTGCAGTGACTCAAGCGTGTGTGGTCAACATGTCAGAAAGAGATGTGGAACCAAATAATATCCACAGCAGATTCTTGTTAATTCTATCCATTTGTGATGTAAAACACGAAACAAGTACAACAGAGGACAACACATAAATTTGACAGTAGCTAGCAAACAGCATTTTGATTCATATCAAAGGCAACTAATGTTGGTCGTCCTACCAGCTTCGCCGGTGGTGATTTCTCAGCCATCCTTATTTGGTTAGCAATGCTTGTGAATGCTTTATTAGAGCTGAGTTTACCATCCAGATTGTTTTCAGGATTCACGTGTTAGCTTTCTTTTTTTTTCCCTCTCTCCTCAGGAAACTCTTAGGGATGCGGTTGCTTCCCAAGGGTTGACAAGATTACTGCGCTGGTATCAAGTGACTAGCTGTTGTCTCATTACCGCAAGGCAGGTATTTATTTTGGTTGTACTGCAGCATCTGTGAGTGAGCAACACTCAGGCATGTCAACAACGACCCAGAAAGAAAATAGAGGCTGAAATTCTATACCAGCATCAGGACCAGCTGCTTCTCTGGCATGCGTCATTCAGACAGGTTTTTCTGGCCGGACACGTAAACTCAATATGAACAATTAAGAACAAGACACGCCTTGCTATAATACTCTGCACACTGCTAACTGACTTCTCTCTGGCAGTTGTTATTTATTATGATTTAGACCATCCCATGACTCTTGGACAATAACATGCATAGTTTTAAGAAGTGCAAGGTTATTTGGCATTTCTTTCCACTATATTACCAAACTATCCTTTGGTGTAAAATATCTCTGCTACAGTAGTCCTGAACAGTAACTCTGATAAAATCTGGGCTCTCTAGTTTTAGAAGTAGATGTCTCAAAGCTAAAGGACTGTAACTTGTAACATACATCTTACAACCTGTTTGCCTCAGAGATTTCTTATGACCATTTGGTCCGAAACAACCCCAGGTCTTGTAACTTGGCTGCGCTTCCTCTAGAAGGATTTAGTTGACTGTGTAAAAATGGATGTTTGGATCCTCTTTAACTCTGATGAAAACACAAGATCAGTCCTAATCAGTATGTTTCCACAATTAAAGTTGTGAACCTGATTGGTGAGCGCCCTCCTTCATTTTGTGGAGGAACTAAAGCCCAAGTTGTCAAACTGGGGTACAGCTACCACTGGTGGTACTCTGGTCGCCTTTTGTGGTACCCAAAAGAAACTTTGGTATCAAGTATTAACGAGGCAAACACAGAGCTAATTAGCTGTTATGTTGACTTGAAAGAATCTAAAAGATAAATTATTCAAACACATTAATCTTTGCTTCTAATGGCAAAACAAGTACAGTAGAGAATATTGTGGCAATCGCAAGAAGCCAGGGGACATATTCAAGTTTTTAGTGCAAATCCAGTGTGCCATACATCATTCAACCACTGAATTACAACTTTATTTACACAATACAACGCCCAATCAGGGACTTTGAACAAATGCCATTAATTGTTATAGCAGTCTTTGTCATGGTGTTGCAGCTCTGGCCTCATCCATTGCTGAATAGTCAAACAAATACAGAGTGGAAAACTCTGTGTTCACATAATTAAAATTAAGTAACCACATCAACTGCAGCTCAAACACATTAATGTCCAGAAAACAGCACCAGGGGTCCTTGCTGCAGTTGTCACTCCCTGTTTGGTTGCTACAGTATTTCCCTCCATAAACCCAGGACAACAGTGAAACAAAGAACGAGTGGCACTGGTTAATTCTTTGTCTCTGACGTCGGACCTAAGTTTGGCACCATGTTCCGGTCGCAAAACTTTCAGTGCTCAGTGTCAAACTAGTTACTGTTAGCATTACAGGGTTAATGGCAGTCTACTTCTTTGGATTTAATGTGTTTTTACATAATGTAATTTTTAATATTTCCTTTTCTCCTGAGGTCACCTAGACGGGTGTGAAAGAGAGAGTCATTGTTTTCTCTCAGGAAGCAGAGAGCTGATGTTTTGAAAGTGATAAGAAGGCTACCAGAGAGTTTCTGTGGCACAAAGAGCCTGTGTTCTTTTCCATTCTGAGAAAACTGTGTTGTACATTTAAATGAAAATGCTGTTATTGAACGGTAATGAAAGTTGCTCTCTTTGATTTTGAACTTTGATGTGGTTACAGTCCTAATTTTCATGTTTACAGGTTTTCAAAATGTTGTTTTGATTGGTTTAAAGATCTTGGAGGATTTTCCTGGGGTTTTGCCTGAACGTGTCTCCATCCTTGATGACTTTAGTCAAGGCTTATCACCCAAGGGATCGTCATAAATCTACCTGTCATCTTGTGTTCGTCCGCCTTAGTGCTGCAACATCGCGGATGCGGCAGGAAGCTCCGATAGCGTGACAGAGAGCTTTGAAAGCTGGTGACCTCAAACCCACGTCAGAAGAACAAGGTAAAGGATGTGTGAAGCTCAGATCTATCCAGGAGATGTACCGTCAATGCGGTCCAGTCTAACCAGCTGTTTTTCGAGGGAGTGTCGGAAAATTCTTTGTTTACTTTTGTTTTCAACATTTCCCTTTTTTTGCCTCCAACACCGTGGAGCCATCTACTCTACAACATTCCTGAAACATTTTGTTTTCCACAAGCATTCCTGAAAAGAGACCGTTCCTTTAGCATTTATCAACCTGGTAACCTTGCTAATCTATGTGCTATTATTCAGACATGGTCCACAGCTGGGATCAGAGAGAATCTTTCTATCCAAGTCTGTCGGACAGCTGTGTTGCCTGCAGTCAATCTCTGAATCAGGCCAGACTTGGCCTGTTTAAACTACTTTATTTATTTTACTTTTTTTTTAGCTTTTGAAACAAAAAAAAACTCATGACAAACTCATAAAATCCAAGTCCTGTTTTCTAACTATTTTAACTGTCTATCAGTGTATTAGTAATTGGACAGATTCATATTTTTTCAGGTGGTTGTTGTTGTTCTAAAATGTGTCAGTGAAGCTTGTAGAAAACAAACAACTTGAATCTTGAAAAATCTTTCCACAAGTACTGCTGTTCCAATCAATATAAGCAAGAAACAAACAAACCAAAACAACAAAAAAGATGTCAATCCATGCAGACATTCTCTATCGCCACTTATTCCTATTGGTGCTGCCTCCAGTCCAGGTACACCCTGCACACATCACCTGCCCATGCACAACAAATACGAATCACGAGTCGATTCAGTTTGTTTGTACTGTTCCTCCCTCACAGCAATGGTTTTATCAGACCAAGTAAACAGGTTCTCTTTCAGTCTCAACGTGTTCGTTCATCTTTTTAATTCGTGTTTCAGCTTGTCAGTGCTTGATGAAGTTATGCAGGAGCCTAATGATGATCCAATTATGTAATCGCTATGGAAAACATGTGGCTGCAGAGGCTCAGCATTGTTAGGCACTTTTCAAGGTTGAGTTGTGATTGTGAGAAGATATTTACTCTTTTATCCTTTTTGCTCTGGAGCATTGTGAGCCGAAAATCTTGAATTATTTTAGCCTGATTTTCAACAAAATCGCTTTTTTTCTTCTTTTACAGAACTCACTGATAAAAAAATAACAAAATGTTGCCGTGGATCTAGCAAATAACAAGGGAGGCAAAATGTAGGCTACTGCTCTGGTCTGACATTTAATTTTCTTAATCAGGAGCTTCATATAGTGCAGTGTGTCTTTAAGAAAACAAGAAAACAAGCATGCACATTTTCTACTATTGGGACTTTCCCACATGCAGGAAATTCCTCAGACACCATTTACTGTAACCACTGCTGTCGTGAACTCAGGCTCTGCAGCTGCAGTCTCCTTACTCTCCTGAAAATTCTGCAATCACCTCCAAATGGAGTCCTCCATCGTGGTCAGAACATGTGTCTCTGGAATGTCATTTGGAGATGGAAAAATAAAAACGAAGACTCAGATTACTTGCATATCAGTGAAATGTGTAGCTTCTGTTGGAGATCAAAAAGGTTTCATTAATCTGTGGCCTAACAGTGAGTCTTTTCTAAAAGATATCTCTTGTCATTTTCTGTGTGAGTGGCATAGTTAAAAACAAACTCTCTGTCATAGTAAAAGACAAACAGTTCAGTCGGTGCTTATCTATTAAGGTTAAACGTTACTCCAAAAAGTAAAACGTATACAAAACAAAACCGTATGGATTCATCAGGGACAGCTGTAGATTGTTTGAGGGAGACATAGAGGAAGTTCTGGGGTTTACATCACCAACAGTGTCTTAGAAAAGCCTATGTACACCTCAGGCTTCTCACAGTTTTCCCATTATAAACTATCTTGTTGAGGTTTTATTTGATGGAGCATATATATATATATATATATATATATATATATATATATATATATATATATATATAAATTTATATAGCTCCAGCGAAGGAACAATATATTAGTTTCTATCAATAATTTTTTTTCTTTAGCTTTTTCCACATATTCTCAATTTCATTTAGGCCTGGACTTTAATTGGGCCGTTCTAACTCACAAATATGTCTTAATTTCAATCATTTCATTGTAGCTCTGCCTGTATTATTTGGGGGGTTGTTGTTCTGTTTCTTTCTGTATTACCCTGTATTTAACTCCTTCCATTTTTACATAAAGCTTCCCTGTCCCTGCTGAAAATAAAACAATCTTGGAGTGTTCAGGTTTGGATTTTTTTCTTTTCTTTTTTTCGCTTTGACCAATTTCTTGTTATTATGTTATTTACGGCTTGCCTTATTTGTCCATGCTCTGTTCAGTTCATGGGAAACCAGAATAAAATAACAATAATAATATTTTTTTATCAACAAAAACTCGGTTTGGTTATGATTTTGCTCTGTCTGCTTTCTGCCACATCTCCTCTGCCGTCTTTAAGGATTATCCACCTGCGAGTCTGCCTCCCTGCCTCACCCCACACATCTGTTTTCTGCTCTTCATAACAGTGATGGTGGTGGTCTGGTGGTTAGGGAGCTGGGTGTTTTCATCTTGGAGAGGCTGCAATGGTTGACGGTTAAAAACTCTGTTGCTCTGGGTCCCTGAGCAAGACCCCTGACCACAGATTGCACCCTGCGCCACTCACTGTGGCAGCACACTGCTCCCTGAGGGATGGTTAAACATAGAGACGAATTTCCCCTCTGTGAGACTGTACAGGGAAATATTTATTTCTAAGCCTGCAGCAGACAGCATCAGACTATTGAAAGCTTTTTGGTGAGTAGATGGGCCAGTGGTCTTCATGCCTGTTTGCCTACCTTAGCAAGCTCTTGTCAGACATCTCCTGTAGGTTCTGTTTGTTTTTAGGACCACGACCTGGATTGTACCATGAGTCTGGCCAAGCCCCTGGATTTGTCTGCCCTTCTCAGCTCTGACCACCCATGCATGACCCAAGCCTGTCATCCGGACTCTGATTCAGTCTAAGCCATCCTATCTATCACCTCTGTGGTAAGGCAGCTTGCTTTATCTGCAAAATCTCCAAGCTGCACCGGCAGAGGTTTTCCTCCCTGCACCAGATTCCTAGTTTTCCCATAAACATTTTATAAACGCAACACCGTGTCTGGGTCCGATTCCCTGTCTTGTGAGGTACGTTAGTGTTCGGTATCACTGGTGGGCGAAGCGTGCATAAATTGTTGAAGCGCTGACACATTTGTGAGATCAACAAATTGTAAAGCAGCGAGGTCTTTACTTGTGGAAACACGAAAAACGTTACCTTCCAGGGCACGACTTCCGCTCTGTTGTGCAGAAGCCTGCTTCATAGAAGTCTAAGACTGGAGAAATACAAACTTACTTTATGGAATGTGATAAAAGCTGCAAAAAAATTACATCACGGAGCCAAATACGATTTTCTGAAAACACAACTGAAACGTAGCTTAAAGAAGCAACAGCCATCAGCCATCAGCCCTTTAAAAGACATTATCATGGCTCAGTTGTGAACACTTCTGGTACTTTTTGTCTATTTTTAATCAGATAAAATTAATGTCATAACACTTCTCTTTTTTTGAGTATGCTGACATTTTCACTCAGTGGCTTTAGTTGTGTTTCTACTCAAAAGTTGTGTTTCTACTCACAAGTTAAAACATTGAAGCCTCCCGATCCTGAGATGTGCCACTTTCATTTTGATCAATTGGGGTATTTCCATTTCGATTTTCTGGCACACAGTTAAAGTTAAGGCTTCACTGAAACACTTTCATGCTTTGTTTAAGTGTGGCGGTTGCCCATCAGCTCCCAAAGTCTTGTCCTTTATGTGACATCAGAGTCCCTGTGTGTTTTGTGTTATCAGGGGGACAAAGTTTGAACACAAGCTAGACAGGTTAAATGAGGTCAAACAGTGACCAGCTGATTTGGGAGCATTGTCTGCTACTGATGAACCCTGAAGTTTTAAAAACATTTGAGATACTCTGTAGCGATGTAGTCTTTACAATTATCAGCCTTTTCACAAGCATGAAAACCGTACACTTGGGGTTGGGGGTGTTGAGGTCTTGTGTACACTAAATGATGACTTGTTAAACAAGGCCCACGTTTTAGCTCCTTTCACTGTTCTCCTGCAACAAATTTTAGCATACTGAGAGGACAAGTGGTCTAAACAAGCTAGCATAGCTGGTAACATCTGCAGACATCTTGTCAAGTGTGGCTTGTCACACATCTTGTTTTGGTCTACAGACTGTGCTCAAGCTCCACCCTGTGGTGAAATATTGCTTATTGCAACCTTTAAAGTTAAGTTGACTGTAAATAATGACTACTGTCTTTTGATATTATTTATATTTATTACTGTTATTATTAGTCACCATTTCGTTACTGTAATTTTAAGGTTAATGTTGGAAATATTTTGTCTTAGGGTTTGCATTCTCAGTGCCTCTGTAAACCTCCCCCTCAAACTCTGGGTCATAATCTGTTCCCACGGCCAAGTGTACTGTGCGCGTTGCACGTCTGGCTGGCATTGCAGAGTTACGCACACATGTCGTGGCTCTCCTGTTTAAAATTGGAGCCAAAAATGAATTAGATGAATACAATGCAAATGCAGTATTTGCAGCGAGGAATTGCCTTGTTTCATATGAATGCATCCACGTTAAATCCTTGGCCTTTTGCCCCTGATTTGAGACAGCCTACATCATTTTGGAGGTGGATGTGGTGTCTGACTTGGTGCCTGCAGAAATATTTTGAGAATGGGAGGAATCAACTCTGCTTGAGTCTAAAGACAGCATGTGCAGCAGCAGGGGGTCCTCTTTCTGTAGAGGTCATTGTCGGAGGACCTTCAAAAAAATTCATTTCTATATTTGAGCTGGGTGTTGATATTTAACTTGTGCCTAAATGACCAAGTGATTCATGCGCTTCAGTTGTGAGACAGAATTGTGATGTCATGCAATATTTCTTCATGTCACTCCTATAATTAGTTGTTGTTTAATAATGTTCAAAATAAAGCTCTAACAAACCCCGGCTTCAACTAGTTTATTACGTGCACCGATTCTAACGGCACAGTACAACGATGCCGAGTGTGATAATGTTGGAGCTGTCAATGAGACATGAAGAGCAAAGAGATGACCGCTGAGAGGAGGGATGGAAACTGACTTCACAACTCGTGCTTGAGATTTCATCAGAAAAGAAACAGTGGGAGGCATGAAGTGGTGACTTTCCAGAAAGACACCCAGAGATTTTTCTAGGCTGTCATGCTTTCTTGGTGACTTTATTCAACCACAGTACGGTATTTCTGACCAGCTGCAAGCAATAACAGGAGTCGATTATCAGAGCAAAATGACACAGGGGAGCAAAACCAATTGAAGGTTGAGGTTGAAACATGTAGAAAATGTTTAAATGTAGAAATGCCATGTAATGCATAGGGCCTGCTGCTTCATTATAGTGAATGAAGAAATGCCGGCCATCTGATTGAAGACTTCTTTTTGTTTTGATATGAAATTTGTCAGCGTTCATAACAAATTCATGTGTTCAGTTTAGGAACAAATAGTTTTCTAGAACTACTTTTCAGAGAAGTGAAAAAGCCTGTTGGACAAAGATATGAAGTCGTTGAAAAATGTCCCTGGAGCTCTTAACACCAGCTGAGGTTAAATGGATTCCAGGAACTGAGTCACCTTGATGCTTGCTTATTCCTGCCTCAGGCTTCCCATTAACAGAATAGCCATTTGAACTTTTGTAGAGTTCGAAACAGTTAGAAAATACACAACTTCTGAAATGTTGTGCAGTTTCTCAGAAGCGTTCTTACTATTTCTGGAAGTTCGTTTTCCTTGACAATCAGTAGAGCAGAAGGAAGGACATTTTGAATATCAGCTCTGAAAAGACAGCATCAATCACAGAATTTCCCCTTGCAGGCAAGCTGAAAAAGAAATTTTCTTCTATTTGTTCCATTCTTTACTTTCATTTTGATCAGCCACCGCTAACTAGAAAACATGGGCATGCTGAATTTTCTTGTTTAATTCATGCCTGGGAGTTTTGGAAGCAATTTGAAACTGTCACAATCCTAAGGTGATTGGTAGTTGTTAGATTTTAGGTTCCTTGGATTGTGCATCTTTTAGGTAGTGTTTGTTTTGTGTATAGTTAACCTAGCCTAGCTTTAGCATTACTATGGCTTCCTCACCTACACTTCCGTTAGCTTCTCCGTCTCTGTGTAAGTCTCCCCCTCTCTCCTGCTCTCTGTGTCTGATGTTCAGTTTTTTCCTCTGGCCCTTTTAGTGATAAAGGTATGTGTAATAAATGTAGTGTTTCTATACCTTTGAAGGCAAGGGTGTCAGAATTGGAAGCTTGGCTTCGCACTGTTGAAATATCAGCAGATAGTCGCCCCTCAGTAGCAGTACCCGAGCGTCCGAGTTTTCCGGCTGGCTGGGGGACAATATGGGCAGGAAGCATAGCTCTAGAGCTCAGCCACTGGGTCACCACCAACCCGTCTGCATTTCTAACAAATTTTCCCCACCCAGCGGCACAGCCGCTGAGAAGGCGACCCTGGTAATTAGCAGCTCCATTGTCAGAAATGTGGCATTAGAGACACCAAGGAACATAGTCAAATGCCTATCAGGGGCCAGAACAGGAGACATCAAATCCTACCTGAAACTGCGGCCTAAGGATAAGAGTAAATAAAGTAAGATTGTTATGGATGATGGCCTGTCTTTTTTTCTCTTCACAGTAGGTACACCTGGTCTGGCGTTCTGTTAGCTGTGACACCATCTGGGAGTGGGGTGTGTAAAATACTTAACATGTGTTTATTATTCATTCACAGCCGATGCTTTTATTTAGAAAGGGTTGTAACCTTTCGAATCGATTGTCGCAAGCTATGCAGTAATAAAGCAAACTCTAGTGGGCAGAGCGGTGGTGTGCTATACGGTTAAACGGAAAATATTGTAAACTTCAATGGTACATTAGCACCTGGTTGATGAGGGAACAAGGTTGGTATTGACTTTTCTTGCGTAAATGTATATTCAGTTATATTTCACGGAGCATACAGGTTGCTATTAAGTGTAGCAGTTCCGTTTTCTTTTCAGCAGGGAGCTTTCATTTTGCACAGTAAGCTAGTCATGTTTTAGTGATGTGAATGTATAAGTTTCATTATTATATGATGTATAAAGTTACAGGCAGTTGCAATTTGGTTCATCATTTAATTTATTTCGCAACATAGTAAAATATTAAAGGGCAATATTAAAAGGTTAAAAGAAACATACTGTAAAAGTTATTAATAGTGTATATATTTTGTATATATGCAGCTCTTACGGTGTGTTCATGAGCAAGGCTGTTCAATAAAAAGATTGTGAACCAGCAGTTTGAGAGACCATCTTTTCAACCGGGATGCTACAGGGTGTGGGGGTCAGTTCATCATATTATATGTCACCTTATAACATAGAAAGTATTCCTGGACCAATGTGTACTCTGTGCTTGTTGCGTCTCAGCTCTGTCTTCTCTAACCCCCAGTTGTTCAAGGCAGATGACCATTCACACTGGTTCTGGTTCTGCTAGAGGTTTTCCTCCCTGTTAAAGGGGAGTTTTCCTCTCCACTGTCGCTTCATGCATCCTCAGAATGAAGGATTGCTGCAAAGCCATGGACAATGCAGACGACTGTCCACTGTGGCTCTACGCTCTTTCATGAGGAGTTAATGCTGCTTGTCAAGACTTGATGCTATCTGCTTGGTTTCCTTAGATAGGAAACTTTTTGACCAATCTGTATGGTTTAATTGAATTCGACCTTGACTGTAAAGTGCCTTGAGATGGCATGTGTTGTGAATTGGCGCTATATAAATAAAATAGAATTGTATTGAACTGAATTAAACGCATGATCAAATTGGTTTCCTCCCACTTCCAGAAAGAAGACAGCATTACAGCTGAAAACATACATTTTTAAATGGATGCTCCAATATGCAACACTGTTTTTAAAAGCATGTTCCATAGTGAGGTTTGTTAAAAAGCCAGAGTAAATGATTAACCGCAAAATGTTACCATCTACATTTTAGCAAGTCTATGGTGCCAAACCAACATTGTAACTTTTTTCTTCTGCTTAGAATGAGACTCTCAAAAGATTTTCTGTAGCAATTTTCAAGTGAGGGAAAGTGAGTGCACAGTGGTTTGGGGGGAAACGGTGTTTACCGCAGAGAAGTATGGCAATGAAAAGAAAGCCACACTTTTCAGCTTTTGCTAAATTTCGCTTTCAGCAAGAAATGAAACCTATGTTCCAGTCAATGTGTGGTTGGTGAGGTGTCTTTTTTTTCTCACTTCTCGTTCTGGTGTCCCGGAAATCTCTCCTAAGCAAAGCAGAAGCACTTAAGCATCATTCTGTCTTCTGCGACTGTTTGTGAATGAAAATGTTGAGCCTTTATTGGCTCATGTTCCTGGGTAAGCAGCTACACCAAGCCTCTCTTATGCACTAGCAATGTAAAAAAACAACAACAACACATCTGTAAAGTGAAATGAAAAGTGACTTTCTATTTAATAATAAATGCTTTAATGTGTTACAATGATTGGATTAATGTAGGGCTTTCCTAGCCTAGCTGACTACACATTTACACCACAAGCCAATTTCACTCATTAGGAAGCATTCATACAGTCATAAAGTATTTCTCATTCTGTGGTGTTTATGAAACATTGCAGTCAAAGAGTTTTATTTGTTGCCTGACCACACTTTAAAATGTGGGCCGGAGATCAAACTTCCAAATGCACATCCCAGTGTTTATGGCATTAATACCCGCCCTATTACCTGATCAGATGGTTCTGGTAATCAGTTCTCTATCGCATTTAACCTTTTGACCAGAACCATTGTTCATCTCTTTGTCACATTGTTCAGATTTAGAATCAGAATCAAGTTTATTGCCAAGTAGGTTTGCACTTACAAGGAATTTGACTTGGTGTTGATGGTGCAGACGAAAAATAAAATAAAATAAAATGGATATATATACAGAGGCTATATAGACTCAGTAAACTGTGCGTTAATGTAACGCAGAAGCTTGTAGGTCCTGAGCGGGGGAAAGTGTTCCCCAGATTCACGGGCGGCTCTTGGCCTTGTTCATAAGGCTGGTAGCAGATGGGAAAAAACTGTTGTTGTGGTGTGAGGTTGTGGTCCTGATGGACCGCAGCCTCCTGCCAGAGGGAAGTGACTGAAATAGTTTGTGACTGAGCTACGAGGGATCAGCCACAATCTTCCCTGCACGCCTCAGAGTCCTGGAGGTGTACAGGTCCTGGAGGGATGGAAGATTGCAACCAATCACCTTCTCTGCAGACCGGATGACACGCTGCAGTCTGCCCTTGTCCTTAGCGGTGGCACCAGCGTTGTGAGTTCTGTTTTGGTTTTGTCCGCTGATTTAACTTGGATGTTCTTCAATGACTACATAACTGGTATTTCAGAAAGAAGACTTTTTAAAAAGGTACATTTTCAGACACAGGCTTGTAAAAATTAAATAATTAAAGGTTTGGTTCTTCTTCTTATTTACATATTGAGATCTAATCGAATTCTTGTTTTCTCTTTGGGAAAGTTGGTGATTTAATTACACCTAAAAAAATGTATGTGAAAAATATTTTCAAGCATAGGAAAACGTGAAGGACTCCCGAGCCCCTAAATGCTAGTTTTACCCCCTTTGACCTCATTCCATTTCTTAATTCTGAGGATGTACTGGTATGCTTCAGATCTTTCTTGTATTGCTAGGTTATGTTCTGCTTTAGTTTAAAATTTTTATTTTGTTGTTTGTTTGTATATTTACCTCTGACAGGGAACTTTATGATGATGAGTTGGGCGGGTAAAGCCTTTCCTTTGAAACACAGGGAATTCATAATAAAAGAAGAATTCATCAGGTACCTACTAGATTTAGCTTTCAAAACAACCAATTGTGAAAACACATGAAAAGAAAAGTACCAAAAATATAAAAAATTGAGTAATTAAATTGAATTAAAAAGCTGCACCAAAACAGGAACATAATATGAACACCAACATACCCACCACCCAGATAAAAAGGCATTTGTTATGCTTGTGAGGGATATGTAATTTAAATAAAATGGATTTCTCAAAGCCAATCCATTTTAGGTTCTAAACCTTAAATTTATCAATCAGATTTGAACCTTCGATCTTGTCTCTCCCTGACAGTCAGAAAGTTAAATGCACCAGAGCAAACGGATGCTTGCCTGCGTGGGCGAAAAAAAGGTTTAAGATACTGAGCAGGATGCTGGAAAAGATCCAACTTTTTATTAGAATTTTTTATATACATCTTGCTGCTAATACTGTAACCTTTCAAAGACACTTTCATGTTCAAAAAGAGCAAAAACTCATTTGCTCCACCCTCTGCTTTGTTTGGGCGTCTGTGCACGTTTGATGTTTTCAGGAAGTTTTGAGTGGAGGGCACACCCACATCCAGAACCCATTCTTTTCTGCTCTCCGTGATAAACATTGTTTTTACAACTAACTGAAAACTACGAAGAAGAACCACAGCCTCAGAAATATGGCCTTCTGGTTTTTCTCTGACACAAATCTAAAAACGTCGACGAACTAAAAGAACATCATGTCTTCACTATTACATCTGGCTTTATTCTTCTTGACAGTCAGTTAGTGCTGTGTGATTGGGACAGGACCCAGGCACGGCAGACGTCCTGAATACAATAGATTGATCACCCAGTTTGGGTCCTGCGTTGGACCTGGCGCTGGGGCTCTGAGAGAGACGAACCACACTCCCTAAACAGAGCAGAAACAGAACCGCCAGGGTGTCTTGTGCAGATTAGAAGAGGATATGAGAGAAACACAGCAGGAGCAAAATTAAGGTCCAGTTGTCAAGAGCTCACAAGCTCCGCTTAGACACAAAACACATGAATGATTTCAAACCAGATCTCTAATGAGCCACTTCCTCTAAAGTAAGGCTCTCTCTCAGCCAATTATCAGCATTAACTGTGTGGGTCGGAGCTGTTTCCACGGAGATAAATGATTTGCATTGTCATAGTATCTCTCAAATCATTGTCAGGAGAGGATAACATTGCTTTCAGCTTACAAGAACATATTGATAGCTGCGATTTCTTCACGACGTGAAACTGGGCTCTGCCATGCTGAATGAAGACATAACAACCAACTGGTGCAGTGCTGTGAAAAAGTATAGATATAGATTATAGATTTCTTTTGTGTTTGCTGTTCTGTCAGAAATATTTTAGCTCATCAAGGTTACCCAAACCAACCCGGGGATTATGTGAGAGATAACTGCCAACCTGTAGATTTAAGAAACCCCCTGATGGGGAACCTGTCTGATAGCAGGAGGCCAAAAGATCTCAAAAAGCAACATGTCACACCAGGATCTCAAAACACCCGAGAACAAATGAAAATGTCACTGACATCTACGTCACTGGGGCTGGAAAAAGTGACAGCACCATATCTAAAGGTTAGGGACTCTAGTGAACAACAGCAAAATACATTATCCACCGATGGAGGCACACTGGCCACCATTGGTGGGGGTTGACAACAAAAATTACTCCCAGAGCACATTAATGACTGATCCAGGAGGCCACAAAAGATCAAAATCTCAAACACTGCCTGCCTTAACTGTCTTGTTTATGGTGATGATCCCAAAGACCTTTGGGAATGCATTCTCCGTTGGGTTCCATCCATCCATCCATCCATCCATCCATCCATCCATCCATCCATCCATCATCTAACACATCTATCCCTACTGGGGTCGTGAGGGGTGCTGGTGTCTATCTCCAGCTGTCAAAGGGTGAGAGGAGGGTTACACCCTGGACAGGTCGCCAGTCTATTGCAGCCGTTGGGTTACATCTAGCGTAAAATTGAGACATTGCTTTTGGACCTGGATGACTTGGTGTTATTGATGAAAACATGAATTCAAGTGTTAAACAGAAAATCCAGAAGGTGAATGTCTTACCATCAGTTCATGACCGTAAGCTCAACTGGCCTTTAGTTATATGGCAGGACAATAAACCAAAGCACAACAGCAGGTTCTAAAACAAAAAAAAAACAACTAAGGTTATGGAGGAGCCTAGTCAAAGTGTGTGAAGCCCATTCATTGTTTAAAACTCTCCAGTGGTACCAGATTAAAACAATTCTGCGAAGAAGAACGGGCCAGAAATCCTCCAGATACCCCTTGCCAGTTATCACTAATACTGGAAGGCAGCAGGGTGGAACAACTAGTTGTTAGGTTTAGTGAGGAATTAGTTTAGAGCAACATTGGTTTGGATAGATATTTTCCATTATCATATGAGATCTTCATTTAAAAAAACAGTATTTAACATTTACTAAGGCGATCTTTGTTTGGTAATAAATTTTATTTGGGGATCATAAATATAAAAATTGTGCCACAAAAAAGCTAAATTGGTACACATCAGTAAGGAGGAAATATTTTTCAAGCACTATAAAAAAATATGTGGACTATGTTTTCACTAATTCTGGCATAATATGAAAAAAGTAAAGGAAAAATAATTCTAAAACACTAAAACCAGGGAGTTGTGGTTGTGCTATGATGCTTTTTGTCTCATATATTAAGCTTTATTTTATGAATGATCAAGTAAACATTGACTAAACTGATCCACGTGGGCCTTTACAACTCTTTTTCTGATAATCTCAATACCTTGATTTTAAAGTGGTCCTTCAAATTTGGAAGGAGACAAGCCAGACAAACTGCTCAACTGGTTTTCTTGAATCCAGAGACCCAGGCTGAAGGGGCAGGTTTCTGACCCAATGTTGTGGGCTCTACCCTGACTTTGAATAAGAAAGTTCAACTCACAATTGTTGCTACTGGGTGCGTCAGGATTTATGCTCACAGACATAAGGCAGAGGGACCTTGGGTCGCGGTGAAAGCACTGCATGGGTGCCTTTGAGCAGGTAGCTGCAAACTGGATGTTGACACAGGGATCTAGTTTTGGACTGGTATAGGGGCATCCAATGCTGACGCAGGAACTGAGTTTCAGGCTATCTGCAGGGCATCTAATTTTGAGCAAGGCAACTAGTTTTGGGCCGGTAGCAAGGCCCCTGATGCTGAAACAGGTAGGACATGTTGCCATCCTAGGGTGGTTTTAAAGTGGAAATTAAAAGCTGAAAAGTTGAAATGTGATGCTTTAATTGTTTCCTCAACAAACCAAAACCCTTAGCAGGAAGCCTAGACATCTTAAAAAAAAACCCCAGCTCCAATTGCAAATATTTAGATAAAACAAGGAGAGCTGAAAACAGGTCCAGGCAGACAGGATGGCATCGTTTGCATCTGATCCTGTGTTCTTTGGAAGAGCAACAGAGATGTCTATAAAAGGGAACATGAATCACAGCCCCTCTTCTCTGGAAAGGTCGTGGTTAAAAAAAAAAGGCTCTTTCTCCTTCCTGGGATTCTTTCTTGCATTACAGGGCAGCCACAGCAACAGAAAGGTCTTTGTGTCTGTTCTAGTTGTTAGAGACTGAGCTGCCAAGTAGAAATTGAAATGTAACAACAGGGCCAATAACTCATCTTAACGTTGCTTTAATGTAGTGCGTCTGGCCTAATTTGGAGCTATACTAACTTAACCAGAAAAAAATAATTACAAAACCAACAACTGATGTAAGAGTCCTGGTGACTTGCCAATAAGACGTACAAAGACACAGATGTTTGTCATGAGATACTGAAAAACAATTAACTTTACATACAGAAGGAGGACACTTATTCTGAAAGGGCAAATGAAGCTGAATCTTTTGGTTTGCAGGCCCAGATCTGTGTTCACAGTACAGTCTCTTCTCATTCCTTGGGATTTCAGACAGCTTGTGTTGTGTCAAATACACAGTCCATCTCTGGGGTTGGTACCTCTGACTGTGAAAATCAGACATTGATGGAAAATACTGAAAATCACTCTAAACATGATATATGAGTCAGAAACACCTTTCAGAAGAGCCTTCTAATCCCTTGTTTTACTTCAGATTCACTTTAGACCAGACATGGTGTCAGGTTTCACGCTAAAAGCAGCTCTCCATGATCCCTGCCTGCCTGAAATCCTCCATCATCATGCCTGTTCCCAAGAAAACAACCATCACCTTCCTCAATGATCACCAGCCTGTTGCTCTGTCCCCGTCATCTTAAAGTGCTTCAAGAGGATCCTCCCTCCAGTTTGCCTGCAGGGAGAATGGCTCTACAGAGGATGCCGTCTCGCTGGCTCTGACTCATCTGCAGCATCCTAACATCTATGTTAGGTGGGCCAGGAAATCTTTGATCCCTCCAAATTCTTCCATTTCCAAGGTCGTCCAGCAGAGCCACAATTCTGGCTGCTATTCACCTCTTTACCATCTGCGTCGCCAGTTTCCCCTGTGTCCAAAATGTACGTACAGCTGGGTCAGAGTTGCCATGGGGACAGCACATTTTCCTGCCAGTTTAAAAAATAAAAAAGCCTACATCTTGAAGTTCTCTTTTTCTACTTGGTTTTCAAAGGAGAAAGATGCAAGGCTAAGCAGACTAACTTTGTGGCTGATGATGTCAAGCTTTGACATTCCTGATGTATTACAATGTTGCAATTGAACTTAAAGTTAAATGTGTCTGTTATATCCAGAATACAATCTAACATTTGCTATGTATGTGACACATACATCATGTTTTGTATTGCACATCCAGTCTTAATGTGGGCTTTCCGTACTCTGTACCTTTTAATCCCAGGCTGGGCATGGATAACCAATCACAGACCATCACGATGTCACATGGAAGCGGAAAAGATTACAGAGACACAAGCGTGCTCTTTAGTCCGGGGACCCTTGGCATCGAAATGTTAAAATTAGGCCTGCGGAAAATAACAACCTCAAATAAACGCATAATGGAATCACGGAAAATCAGAAGTCAGACACATTTTAGGAGACAACAGATGTGGTGATCACTTTTTTTTTTATTTTGCAGTGTATCTCTACTTTGCCTACATGTTTTGTCCTGCACCCCATATTGACAAGCCCCCAAAGATCACCATCACCCTTTTTCACAGCTTCAGTCAGTCTGTGGCACCAGGATTTCTCATTTCTTCTCCATTGCCGTTGACTCGCTAATTAATGTTTCTCTACCAGGAGCTATAAATGTGCTGTATCTATCACTGCCTTTTAGAGTTACAAGAACATTTATCACTCTGTCAAGAGTCTTGTTTCCAACTGTTTAGGATCATTGTGATCAGGGATTTGTGAATGAAGCTGATTACTCTTCCCAGGCAGTAAAATACACAGTCTTCCTTTCCATTTGTCCGGCTCACTTGCTTTCTAAAATGAGGCTGGTACCGGTGCAACATTCTACCGCTGCAGGTTTTAAACATAGTTTAAAGAAGCACCTGCCGTGACCCAGTAAAAGGATGTAAAACTCTCATTATGGTTCTAATGTGGATATGTGTCACTCTGCTACTGACCTACATTCCTTGGTTGGATTAGGCTTTTGACGGAGGCAGTGCAAGTGCAGATCAGGACAAAGATTACCTTAAACTTCAGCATGCATTTTATTCACACCACCTTTGCCAAAATGCTTCCGGTGCACAAACCAGCAGTGCAGGCAGCGGTTTGGTGGTGTTGCAATCCTCCTGTATGCAATTTTGTTGTGACAGCGTTACCCTGACCTGCAGCATTGATGAGTGAGCAGCAAAAGAGAGGGCCTAAACTTCATGTTCGTGCTAGAAGCGCTGCAAGTGGAGTTTTTAGTGAGAGCCTTTTCTCATGTGAAACCACTAAAACCATTCCCAACGGGTTCATGTTTGTTCTGAGTGGGCTGTAAAAAGGCATCCTGGGTACATGTGGGAAAGACCCCCTAAAGCAGAGATAGAGGAATGAAACCCTCCCCTCGCATAAAATGTCAGATATTAGTGTGACTAATCTGAAGATGCGTGACTGTCTGCAGTCTCCAGATACATTACCACGAGATGCTACCGGGCACAGCATGCTGCTGAAGGTTAGACTGTTCGCACAACGTCTTTTACATAACTCTATGTGGAAAGGCCTTAAAAACACAGTGCAGTTCGGCGATGACCACAGAGATTTGAGTCAGAGGAAATGCAGACAGCGTTCTCGTCAGACCTTGCTGCAGAGTCACTGGAAAAGAACAAGCACATGTTAGTTTCCACAGACACCCGCTTAAAAAGAAACTCACTGACTTGACTGGGTGCCAGAGATGAAATACTGACTGGACTATTATGGGAAGACATCCCTGGATTAAACAAGGGTTTCAGACTCCTAAACGCTTGGCTAAACCATACATTTGGATCGTGAGGGTGTTGTTACAGGGTTTCACCTCGTTGATGTTTAACGTTGAATTTCCTGTTGGCACAGAGCTCATTCTATGTTTGGTTTTAGTTCATCTGCCTTGGGTCATTCCTGGCCAACTGCAATATTAAACAAGGATTCTTGAGAAACATTTTCAAAACAGCTGAAGCTTTACTGAACCACTGCTAAGCCCATTGGACCACGTTTGTGAAAGTCTGTTTCTAAAAGATGACAGAATTTTTCCCCCGCAAATGGAAGAAGAGTTTTGAAGTCCAAATGAATTGTCTAAGACGTTTTACTGAATACGCAATGGACGTAAACAACACAGCCTTTGTCCCAAATTACCTATACAGGATTTATGTTTCAAGCTTCGGCTGTGACTGTGATGTGCAGGTTGCTCCCCCAAACACTTAAATACCCACATTATGTCAGTAGGGGGAAATAATGTCATCAGTAGTGATATCAGATTTTAAAAGAAGAAGATCCTGAGCCTGGTGAGAGTGGTGCCGACCAAAAGGGTCCCTACAACAAACTGGTGTTTATTCACAAAATGCTTTAAGGTGTGGTTAAGTGGATTTTAAGATGTGTCTTATGTGAAAGGAATGATGTGGCAAGCAGGTTTAAGTCAGCTGGATTAGTTTAAAGTGGTCTGCATTTTGGGGATAAACAATTTGTGCTTTGAGCTGACCCAGATTAGAGACCTGATCCATGCAGGGCTGAAATCAGGTGGTGTCTGTTATTTACAGAGCCCAACCCTGGCCATGCCAAGCAAACAAGGATTATAAGTCCTTCATAGGGCTATTACTATCTCATAGAACAACAATTGCATCCATAAGCTCTGGTTTTATATCATGCTTTTACAAAGAAAGCTATTACTTACTGTTTCTATCTCTGTGACCATGTGCATATGGTGCCTTGCAGTATTTGCAAGGCAAATACTTTTGCCTTGCAAATAGTATTTGGATCAAAGCCTTGATCCAAATTGGCTTTGGATCAGTGTCTAAGAGCTGGCCACATCTGACCACTGGAATTTTTACTCATTCCTCAAAGCAAAACTGCTCCACTTCCTTCATTTTGGATAGTTTTTGATTGTGAACAGCAATCTTCTGGTCTGGACTTTGACTAGGCCATTACAACTCATTTAAATGATTCCCCTTAAACCACTCCAGTATTGTGTTATCAGTATGCTTTGGGTCATTGTCCTACTAGAAGGTGAACCTCTGCTCCATTCTCAAATCACAGGCAGATTGATCACGAATTGGTCCCCACAGCATCATGCTGCCACCGCCACGTTTCACTGTGGGGATGGTTTTGGGGTGATGGGATGTGTTGGGTTTAGGCTAGACAGGGTTTTCCTTGGTAGCTAAAAAAATTTGTATTTTAGTCTCATCGCCCACATGTCTTTTGCAAACTCAGAACACTTCTTTTTAACACAGAGCAATGAGTTTGCACTCTGTGGTGTCTCACTGATTAATTCCCTTCCCGCCTGGTCTGTAAGTTGTGATGGGTGCCCCTTTCTTGGCAAGTTTGTTCTGGTACCCTGTGCTTTCCATTTGAAGATGATTGATGTGATGGTGTTCAGAGGAAGCAACAAAGAGTTCAGATTTTTTTATAGACCCACCCTTAATTGTACTTCTCAACGACTTTGTACTTGACTTGTTTGGAAAGCTTCTTGGTCTTCTTGGTGTGATACCTCTTTCTTACTGGTCACTTATACTGACAGATCATGTGACACTTTGACATTTCACCAATAACAAAACAGGTAAAAAGCCAAGGGAAAGAGGCTGGGGTTGTGGGGTTGTGGGGGTGCAGTGGAGGTGCAGGGGTAGTGTGCACGACCCATGTATGGAGGAGTCAGTCCTCGACGCAGCAGTCCCAAGCTTGAGTTCTGGACCCTCGCTGCATGTGTTACCCCTTTCTCTCTCAACTCCATCTCGTGTCTGTCAACTTTGAAATAATGGTCAACAGAACCACAAAAAATAAAATTAAAACAAAAAAAAATATTAGTTTTAGATCTGTGCTTGGTACATTTTCGGGCATCTTTGCTTGAGGTTTTCTCTCTGTGCATCCCTACACATGGATGTTCCTTAAAAATGGAACAATTGCCATTGTCAAGTAGAAGTTTTTATCACCACTCTGATTGAATATATAATATTCCATTAATTAAAGCATTAAATAAATAATTACCATACCACTTCCCCCATGTAGTGCGCACAGGGAACATCTATTTCTGCAACGCCCCATGCACTTGTAGGGGAAGTAACAGGCAGGCAAGGTATTGCGGAGCATAATAAACAGGTAATACCACAAAAGAAATATAGGTTTTGCAATTATTTACAGGGCTAGGGGCAAAGAGACCAAGGGGACAACAATAAAAAAACAGAGGGTCTGAACCATATGGACGATCAGTTGATTATCAACCATCGCCTGCAGTGACATTGAAATAGGAAGTAAACTTATCTGAAAGCACAAGAAAAAAACACATCTACTGACATAAAATAGATGAATAAAAATAAGTATGAATAATGCTCCCTCGTTGCCTGTCAATGCATTTGACACCATAGAATACCCAGTGTGATCAAAAAGCTGGGCTGCCATGGATGTTTTGGACATATTAATTCAACTAATAATTATCTTACTGTTTGGGAACGCTCCTAGAGCATTGCAACATTGCAACATTGCAAAGTTTATCCCTCTATTAGATAATGATCACCAGGATGGTGATGTCATGAAACAGCAATACATGTGGCCGTGACGCAGCAGGACACTGTGAATTGCACACCACTGATGACCGCATGCACACACTTTTCAGAACAGTAGCACATCCAAAGTGATACACACACACACACCGTAGGGCGTAGTCGTACAACTCCTGGTTAAAAAACAACCCAATAAGCGTTGTTTAACCAAACCAGCCCTGGGTCAAATAATGACCAATCCAGCCTTAGGTTGATTATACACAGAAGAGATGAGTTGTGAGCTGACCCCGCATACTGGTTTAGGTTTACTCCAAACAGTAGGTTAAATGAACTCAGGTCTACACAGAGTGGATTTAACCTGTTTGAAAAGAAGAACTCACGGAGCTAAACAGGGGTATTGCAATCTGAGGGCAGAAGTCATTGCCACCTCAACAGCATAATCCATAATCCATTTAGAAACAGAGAAAGCTGACGGAAACCATATTAGTCTCAGATTGTTTCAGTGGTTATGGTTTAAAAGTCAGATACTGCCATTTCAAACTGCTTCCCTACAGGTAAGATCTAAAATGGGAATAAAATCACTTCTTAACTCAGACTTATTCTGTTATGGTTCACATATCTTTGATAATTAAAGCCAGTGAGATGCCTCTCACAGGAACAGTACCCACGCTCTGAGATAGCAGCGGCACGTCTGCTCCAAACTTAAAATCAGTAAATGAACACAAATCCTGCAGAGATGGGATTGCATTCATTTCTATCTCGGAACATAAACGCTCTGACAGGAGTGTCGGTGAAACATGATTGTTATTGTTGTCAAAATTATCTTATTTCAGTTGCAATCTCATTACGCTGTTGTAAACTGTATGCAACGAAATTTCGTTTTGTATGCACTCTGTACATACAAAATGACAATAAAGTTTGTCTAGGTTTAAGTCTAAAATTCATAATTTTTCATCAAGTTTTATAAAATGTTTAATTTCATTCAAATGTGTGCCTCCAGGTTTGCTAATCCTTGTATAGGCCACCAGAATGCATTCCTATTGTATACAAAGTTACCATTTCTTCGCTTAGGTAGGGAAGAGAGAAGCTCTGTGGTAAATGTAGACTGCCAAATACTAATTTCTAATGAAAGCAACCATTTATTGAACATTAATTATTTTTATCACCCTACCTACAGTCAGTAGTTTAGTAGTGTTCATCTGTTTTGCAGATAGAAACATTTGTTGCCATTTTAGCAACCTTTGCTCTCCTCTGTATTTAAGTGCTAGGCTACTAGCAATGCTATATTATCTACATGTGGAGTGTTAATTATGCAGTGTGGGGGCAGGAGCTACAACCACTACTGACCACTGGCATGTTTTTTTATCCTTCAAAAATGTACATTTATCCTCTATGAAAACGTTTTTTGTTCGTTCTACCCTTTCTAAAACAGTGCAGAGTGATTTTTAATACACATTTGAGTGTTCTGTCATAACTTATGGTAGATAATTCACTTTTTATAAAGCTATACAATCACTGTTAGGAGCAGTGGTACACTGTGTTTTGCCCCATTTGCCGCCTGATGATCTCAGCTTAAGTATAGGAGCTCCACCAACCAATGTGAGATGTTTTTTTTGTTTTATTTGCAGCAGTGACTGAATAAACCTGATAAACATCAATGAAGTGTGTTCCTTCATTGGTCCAAAACCCAAAATGAGTGTTATGTTAGTCTCTGTTTGGGTCGTTACAATACTAAAATCTAAAACTCGATACAGATACTAAGAAAAATACTCTTTACTCGACACCTGAATTCTTCTAGCTTTACAACAACAACTGCATATTTTATTTTTATATTATATATTTTATATTTTTTCCTTTGACGAAATACGCGATGAAACACTATGTGGCAAAAACGTTTGAGGACATTGGATTATTTCTGCAAAGAGCAAAAAACATGATTTATTACAACAGGAACTTGACTTTAACTATCCTAAATATGGAGCTATTCTGCACTCGTTTATAGAAATGTACTATTTAGTTATTTGTGTAAAATATTAATATTAATTAGATCCAATTTTGAAAGCAACAGCAATTCCAAAAAGCCAAATATGTTGCTGACTGAAAATGGGTGCCAAAACATTAATCCGGTCAGCACCAACATTCCACTGAACCACTTGCTTCCTGTTTCTCCAGCATGATATATTTAGTTCCAGATTTGTAATACAGTACTTCATGTAAACAGACTTTATCTGATAAAGCTGGCTGAATTTTGCGACCCATGAAGCAGCTTGTGTTATGAAGGTGCTTCAGGAGGGTGGAGTGCTTCCGTCGAGCACAAACAGGTCATGAAGTGCTGCTGTGAAGAGTGTGGTTAGCAGGATGAAGGGCCACCCCTCCACCCGGCGGTTACGTCACTGTTTATTCCTGCAGAGGACTGAATAAGTGTCTTCGCCTAAGCAGCTTTGGAGCTCCACGATTTCACAAGTGAAAGTCTGCATTGACGTACAACTGTGAAAGCACCAGCACCCTCTCTGCGTGTGGGAGGGGGGTTTCCTCTAGCATGCAAACTTTTCCCCAAGGAGAGTGTGACATAGAGGAGCAACTCTTTTTTTTTAAAGCCGAAGAACATTTAAAACAGCAGAATCTTTCATGTGTTTCATCACAGGAAAAAAAATATGCAGTTGTTGTTGGAAAGCTAGAAGAATTCAGTTATTTTTTTCTGACCTTTCATTTACCCTTTGTCTTCAAAGGAACTCTTACGCCCACAGTTGACTGGAAGAACAGGGTAACATAAAATGAAGGAGTCTAGGTGATAAAATTTATTAAAACTTAATTTATACAGTTTTTAAATAAAAAGAGACAATTCTGAGACAACGCTGTTAAACCAGATGAAACACACAAAAAATGGAATTAACTGTTTTATAATAATAAATCAGCTCCACAGCAAAACAAAACTCAACAACAAGAAAAGACAAAAAGGGTGAAGCACTAAACTCACCGTTTTCAGGTTTACAGAAAATAACCTAGCCAAAAGTAATATCTATGTTGAGATTTAACAAGCTGAAAACCATCAACCAGTCAAATGGCAAAAGTGACAGCATTCACAAGGTTCCCAAACCAATAGTTATTCACAAAATGAGCAACTAGCACGTGGGGACAAACAGTGTTAACTGTTCATACGCAGCCCGCTGCTTTCAGAGTGTCTTTTAAAGGGTTGAGGAAGGTCTGCGTTGGGCTATGGCTTCTGGAAATGGTCCACACAGGAGCTCAGTATATTGGAGGCAGGTCCACTGTCCCTACAGCCAATCCCAGGCTGCAGCCCAGTCTGCACCACCGGGTGAAAATCAGCAGCTGCAACAGGAACCCAATAAAAACTCGATATGGTTGATAAACATCACATGCAGTAAAATCAGAATATAAAAACAGGTATTTGCTTATCTCACTGTTAGGCCTCAGTGTCACCCTGTCATCAGTGTGACTGTGTTTGGGTTAATCTCCTGTAACTATTGACATTCTTTAGATCGTTTCCCACTACAGCCACAAACCTTAATGCCATTTACAGGAATACCTTTGCAAGGCACTGTATGTCAGGGTTATCATAGTGGTACAAAATAAATAATTCAAACTCGATATCAATACTGAGAAAAACATTCTGTGATCTACCCCTGCAACATTTTTCTTTAAAAAGCAAAATGTTATTTCAGGTTAAGAGCCAAGAATGATTATTTACAACACAACAAACTTAACTTTAACATTCTAAATGAGCGCAAAACCCTTAAGTATGGGACAATTCAGCCCTTGTTTGGAGAGGTTTCTCATGCAAAAGTCATAACACTAATATTAAAAATGTTGACATCCTTTATGGATGTGTTAATAATAATAATAATAATGACAACAATAATAATAATAATGAAACTTTGATTCAGTGATGCAATTATATGAATTTCTTATAATCGTTTATCTATTGTGTGCCACTGTGTGCTTCCATTTCCCTGTCAATTTTCTGTTGAAACAATGAAACGTTACTACTGAAGCATAAATAAAGAACCATTTTAACCTAAAATAGTGTTGCAAAACAAACTTAGATCTGCTCAAACAAAACATTCCTTTCTCAGTGTAAACAAGGATCTGGTCCATGCAAATGCATTCAGCAGCAGCCCTGTACAGTTCCAGCCTTTCTGATAATTTTGCATCTTTTCTTCAGCCGCTGGGTAGGTTTCTACAGGTTCCTGTCTTTTTCTGCTCTATCAGCTTCAGACTGGCTCCAGCATAACCTGTGTTTTATCTGCCACACTAGCCTCCTCCAGTGTCTGCAAAACTAAACGGTGGAGTAAAGGAAGGGAACGTACTGATTCATTTCATTGCTTCGGTATTTAATAGCTGCCCGAACCATCAGCTGATTAACATTTTTCCTCGCTAATCTTCCCATAACCCTGAACACGCCGTCCCCAGGGTGACGGTGGCGGCATTATGCTGTGGGGTTTCTTTTCTCCAACGGGGAACAGGATCTGCCTGGATAATTCTGAGCTTCTTCACATATATGACGGTGCTGGAAACCTCGATGAATCTACTCTAAATGCTTGTTGCAGAGCAGCGGAGCAGAACCCACACAGGCCTGTGTGGAGAAGGAAAAGACAATCTTGTGACGACTGTTTACTCTGCTCCGCTCGGACTGAACAGTCAGTCCATTCATCCAAAGTGGTCCCACACACACACACATCCTTGTTTAAAGGATGTGTGTGTGTGTGTGTGTGTGTGTGTGCCTTGACTTCCACAGACTTCCATTCCTCTTCAAGCAGTTATATGGCCTAACCCTAACCCTGACCCTAGCACTACCCCCTAACCTTTACAGGTTTATACCTAACCCCACCCTAAACCTAAACCTAAACCTAAACCTATTTGACACCTTAGTCCTAAACCTAACCCCTAGCCCAGAAAAATACATGAAGACCTTCTTTTGGTGCTCGTTTTACATCAAAGTCCTCGGTTTACTAGTAAAATGAGCAAAACATTTTCTTGCTCAGTTGTAAGTACGAGAACACAAACACGCACGCGCACGCACGCACACACACATCTTTGTATATCTTTACCATATTAGGACTTTGTTATGAATTCCATGCACTTTAGTTTCTGCTTTTCTGTTTAACCCTAAACCACCCTATCCATCACCAGCATTGTCCTAGCGCTGACCCTAACCAAAACCTGATTCACAGCATACCTCTAAACCTAATCCCTAACCTTGAACTAGGGGATCCGCCGCATTAAGACCAGGCTTTTGCCATCATCATGTGTCATCACTAAAAAGTCTGAGCAATCATCCAGAACTGGTCTGAACTAATGTACCAGACTGGAAAGATGGATTATTTTACCGCAGCTGGAACCTCTTCCTCTCTCACACAAAGGAGCGTTTGTTGTGATGTTGTGAGGAAAAATTCCCGAGAACTGGCAGCAAGGTGTTTAATAAAACTGCATGGACAAAAAAGCTGGGCTGATTCCAGAGAATATGAACAGGCTCACAGCAAAAAGGCTGAGTGGCAGTTTTACAGCACACATCTTGATGTATGAGACGCCACAGACAAACGGTGACATGTGATCTGTTTTTTTTAGAACACTGCTGAGTAATAATGACTTCCATCACCATAAATCAAACGATGTTTTTGGTACAAAGTGGAAAATCACAGTCCCTTTTAGGTTTTGATCCGTTCGGTCGATAGAAGTACAAGGTGCAACATCGCCTTCTAGTGGACACATTGTAGACCTCAACCAGGGAGCTGGTTGAGGTTTTTGAAACAAGGTTGGAAGCAGTTCTGAGTCCTTTATGGGTTAGTCGTGTCCCTCTGTGGTCTGGGGTGTTTTTAATAGAGACTTGCTTGAGTTTGCTGACAAGTTTGCTATTGTCCTGTGGTCGTTGGATTGTTTGCCAGTTTGACTATAACTCCGACTGCTGGTGGTGCTAGATACTGGATATTCCCAATGTCTCCCGATGACCCCATACCCATCCATGCTAACTGCATTTAACCCTGGAAAAGAAACTTATAGGCCATAATGAAACACCGACACTAAATCCTTTAGATGAGGTCGAGAACCTTGGCATCTAATTTTCTTCAAACTTAAGTTCCTAAAACCATATTAAAACTGTTACAAACAAAGCTTTTATGCTTGGAGGTGAGCAGGAAGCATGAACAGCAGTTAGGCAAGGATTTCAGCTTGAAACAGTTTTAATACCACTTCCTTTTCTTCTCTCCTCCAACTAAGTCCAGCCTCACCCCCCAATATGCTTTCCTTGTGGTGAACACAAGGTGATGTATTTTACTTTGTGAAGATCAGCCAGTGTGTGAGCGATTCTCTCCCTGCCCAAAGCAGAGACTCTTGTTCACACTTTCACAACTTAGAACGGGGAGCTGCGGCCTAGTGGTCAGAGCAGTGCACTTGAGCTCTTAGAAGGCTGCAAGTACCTGGTCTGAACCCTGCAGACTGCCAACATGGGTCCCTGAGCAGGAGCATTAAACGCAGAACTTTGATTTTTAAGTCTCCACATTGGCTTTATGTCCATTTTTGAGTGGATTTTAAAATGCTCTTATATGTTTTTAAAAGTCCAAATGGTCTTACTTAGGCCAACCAGTTTATCTGAGTCATGTCTACAGGCCTTCGAGGCCGCTCAGGTCATGTGGAATATGCCAGAGTTCAGATGTTTTTAAAAGTGAACTAAAGATGCATCTATTCAGTCTTGCTTTTAGTAGAAGTTTATAGCTATTTGTTTAGTATTTTATTTTGGGTTTTGCCACTTGTATGCGATGCATTTATAGTTCATTGTTTTTAATTCTGTTTAAAATGTCAAGAATTGTGCTAAATATAGCCACATATTTACCAATATTGTTTGGACAATAATATCTATTTTAATCTCAAGTGTTTGTTCACTTGTCTATCCAATTATATGTCAGCAGTTCCTCATTGTGATTGACTTCTTCTCATTTTTCACAAGTCTTTTATTATCAAAGATTACCAAGTATTTAACACATGTAATGGTTGAATTTTGTCTGCCCTTCTGTTTTTACCACACTAAAGCACTTAGCGAGGACTTTATGAAAAGTGCACCTCTTCTACGCTCTCTGGCCTGGATGGTCCCTCTGTGATGGCCAGAGTCCTGCAGAGGCTTAAGAAGGCCGCCCTTGCTGTTCTGCAGCCTGATATTTTGGATGCACAGCTAGGAGACATTGGCATTTTCCTCTGAAATGTTTGGATATTTGGTGGATTGCAGGAGCTTCATCTCCCATGGTTATGGTTGTGGGTTGCTGTAGGTAGAGTGTGGCTTGGTTCTGTAGGTGCACTGCAAAAAGGGAACTAAAAGTAAGTAAAATTTTCTTGAAATTTGTGGACTTTTCCTTGATTTGATTTCTGCACTTAAAATAAGAACAATTTGTCTCCGTCCGTCCGTTTTCTTCCACTTATCCGGGGTCGGGTCGCGGGGGTAGCAGCTTCAGTAGGGAGGCCCAGACGTCCCTCTCCCCACCACTTGGGCCAGCTCCTCCGGGGGAATCCCAAGGCGTTCCCAGGCCAGCCGGGAGACATAGTCCCTCCAGCGTGTCCTGGGTCTTCCCCTGGGCCTCCTCCCGGTGCGACGTGCCCTGAACACCTTACCAGGGAGAAGTCCAGGAGCCATCCTAACCAGATGCCTGAGCCACCTCAACTGGCTCCTCTCGACGTGGAGGAGCAGCGGCTCTACTCTGAGTCCTCCCCGGATGACTGAGCTCCTCACCCTATCTCTAAGGGAGAGCCCATACACACTACAGAGAAAACTCATTTCGGCCGCTTGTATCCGGGATCTCGTTCTTTCGGTTACGACTCAAAGCTTGTGACCATAGATGAGGGTAGGAACGAAGATCGACCAGTAAATCGAGAGCTTCGCCTTTTGGCTCAGCTCTCTCTTCACCACAACGGACCGGTACAGCGCCCGCTTCACAGCAGATGCCGCACCAATCCGCTTGTCGATCTCCCGCTCCATCTTCCCCTCATTCGTGAACAAGATCCCAAGATACTTGAACTCCTCCACTAGGGGCAGCACATCCTCCCCAACCCGGAGGAGGCACTCTACCCTTTTCCGGTTCAAGACCATGGTCTCGGATTTGGAGGCACTGATTTTCATCTCGGCCGCTTCGCACTCGGCTGCGAACCGCTCCAGTGAGAGCTGTAGATCACGTCCTGATGAAGCCATTAGGACCACGTTATCCGCAAATAGCAGAGACGCAATCCTTAGGCCACCAAAACGGATCCCCTTAACACCTTGGCTGCGCCTAGAAATTCTGTCCATAAAAGGTATGAACAGAATTGGTGACTAAGGGCAACCTTGGCGGAGTCCAACTCTCACCGGAAATGAGTCCGACTTACTGCCGGCAATGCAGACCAGACTCTGACACCGGTCATATAGAGACCTGACCGCCCTTATTAAAGGGCCCGGTACTCCATACTCCCGGAGTGCCCCCCACAGGATCCCTCGGGGGACACGGTCGAATGCCTTCTCCAGATCCACAAAGCACATGTAGACTGGTTGGGCAAACTCCCATGCCCCCTCCAGAATCCTGCTGAGGGTGTAGAGCTGATCTAGTGTTCCACGGCCAGGACGAAAACCACACTGCTCTTCCTGAATCCGAGATTTGACTATCCGACGGACCCTCCTTTCCAGAACCCCTGAATAGACCTTACCAGGGAGGCTTAAGAGTGTGATTGCTCTGTAGTTGGAACACACCCTCCAGTCCCCCTTTTTAAATAGGGGGACTACCGCCCCAGTCTGCCAATCCAGGGGAACTGCCCCCGATGTCCATGCAATGCCGCAGATCCGAGTTAACCAACACAGCTTCAGTAGTAACGTTTCATTGTTTCAACAGAGGCGCGGAACATGGTCCATTCAGACTCAATGTCCCCCGCCTCCCTCGGGACGTGTTCAGAGCTCTCCCGGAGGTGGGAGTTAAAGCTCCGTCTCACAGGGGACTCTGCCAGACATTCCCAGCAAACCCTTACAATATGTTTGGGCCTGCCAGGTCTGACCGGCTTCCTCACCCACCATCGGAGCCAACTCACCACCAGGTAGTGGTCGGTGGAGAGCTCTGCCCCTCTCTTCACCTGAGTGTCCAAGACATGCGGCCGCAGGTCAGATGAAACGACAACAAAGTTGATCATTGAACTCCGGCCTAGGGTGTCCTGGTGCCAGGAGCACATATGGAGACCCTTATGCTTGAACATGGTGTTTGTGATGGACAATCCAGGATGAGCACAGAAGTCCAACAACAGAACACCAGTCGAGTTCAGATCAGGTGGGCCGTTCCTCCCAACCATGCCCCTCCAGGTCCCACTGTCATTGCCCAGGTGAGCATTGAAGTCCCCCAGCAAAACAAAGGAGTCCCCAGGAGGGGCACTCTCCAGTACCCCTTCCAAGGACTCCAAAAAGGGTGGGTAATCCGAACTGCCGTTTGGCGCATAAGCGCAAACAACAGTCAGAACCCGTCCCCCCACACGAATGCGGAGGGAGGCCACCCTCTCGTTCACCGGGGAGAACCCCAACGTACAGGCACCGAGATGGGGGGCAACAAGTATGACCACCCCAGCTCGGCGCCTCTCACCGGGGGCAACTCCAGAGTGGAGGAATGTCCAGCCCCTCTCAAGGAGACTGGTTCCAGAGCCAGAGCCATGCGTCGAGGTGAGTCCGACTATCTCTAGTCGGAACTTCTCAACCTCGCGCACAAGCTCAGGCTCCTTCCCCACCAGAGAGGTGACATTCCACGTCCCAAGAGCCAGCTTCTGCAGCCGAGGATCGGAACGCCAAGGTCCCCGCCCTCTACTGCAACCCGTTGCACAATGCACCGGACCCCTTTGGCCCCTCCCATAGGTGGTGAGCCCATCGGAAGGGGGACCCATGTCACCTCTTCAGGCTGAGCCTGGCCGGGCTCCATGGGCAAAAGCCCGGCCACCAGGCGCTCGCCAACGTGCCCCACCTCCAGGCCTGACTCCAGAGTGGGGCCCCAGTGACCCGCGTCCGGGCGAGGGTACACAAAATCCATTAATGTTACTCGTCATAAGGGGCTTTTTTGGCTGCTCTTTGTCTGGTCCCTCACCTAGGACCTGTCTGCCTTGGGTGACCCTACTAGGGGCTTAAAGCCCCTGACAGCATAGCTAAGCCCCTGACAGCATAGCTCCTAGGATCATTGGGACACTCAAACCCCTCCACCACGGTAAGGTGGGAGCCCAGTAGCAGCCCAATTCGTCTCCATCATCTTATTTCAAGTGCACCTTAGCTTAGCTTATTTTTGGGGTAAAAATACTCATTCCATTGGCAAATAGTCTTATTTAGCTGCTCAAATCAAGGAAAAATACACTCATTTCAAGAAAATCTTACTTAGTTTTAGTTCCCTTTTTGCAGTGTGTCACTTCTTGGAGGTGACCTGGGTACCGTCTCATGGCCACATGATGCTGTGGGCTTGGGGCTGGCAGGGAATGAATAAATAAATAAATCATCAAGACAACTGAAAAAAATCTATGTGTGCAAAGCAGTGATTGCTGATCAAACAGAGGCCAAATAACAGACTTGCACACAAACCTGTGCATCTAAGACAGCTCTTACGCAGACAGGTGGTGGAAGAAATGTAAGAAGACAGGAGACAGATGGCAAGAGCTGCTTGGTGCACAAGATGGGCTACAGCTTCGAGAAAGCAAAGTAAAAGGATTATTACAGTTGCTGTGGTTGGTAGCCTGACTCTCCTGCTTCGTCTGTCAGCTCCTGAAGGTGTTGCCAGGTCTGTTTTCACCCGAGCTGCAGCTATAAGCCAGTCTGAAAAATCAAGGTTAAAAGGTTACTTTTAATAAGCCTTCACCAGAGAAAACTACGAGGCTCAGGGGTCTGACAGACAGGGATGAAGATCTTTGGACAACCCGGATCAAAATAGATGATGACAAAAAAATTTCATGTATTTGGACATCGATAAACTTTGCCAGTAGAAACAGTGGTGCAAATCCGGTGCAACTACACACCTCATTCTATCTAAAGCCTTACTGCAATTTGCCTGCTCTACTATTTGATTCCCAAACAATGTTTTAACTCCTAGTTGCGCTCGCAGAGCTCTTCCAAACCTCAACAGATGCAGCCTATGGATCAGCTCTTGTAGTGTTAGGTTAATCTGAAAATCCGACAAGGCAAAATTCACTCTGACATCGAACACACTCTGATAATTACCCCTCTGAGTGAAAAGCCAGAGGACCATCTGGCTCACCTGGCCAACGGTCCCACTGATGACTGTGAAATCACACTGGTAAGAGGATAACGCTGGCATGTGTGAAAGGGGGCGGGGGTGCTTGCTAATCGTTGCTGCTGTCTTAACAGGCTGTTTTGTTCAGCAGGTCAGTGGGTAGACTGGGGAGGACACACAGGCACTCGGCTCGGCCTCTGGCTGCTTCTGTGCAGGGAGATCTTTCAGAGAAAGCAAGGAAGAACATGGCAGTGATGTACCGATCGGCTGCTCTGGAGAACGATGAACTGAGGGCGTTGTATGGGGAGGAGAGAGCCATTTACTTTGAGAAGGACGAGGACTGCATTAGTGAGGTGAGCATTTATACCAAGAGTGTGGCTCAAATGCTGATGATCTACTTTTTACTTTTCTTTTGCTCTCATTTAACATGTGTGGTCATTTTATTTCTGTTTTAAGTTGCATCAGGATGGTTTTGATGCTAACTATCACTTCTTTTTAAATGTTGCTCAGCGATCAAGAAATCAACGAATAACGACCTGTTTTGTAGATGCAAATATAAGTCATGTTGCATAATTGTTCACAACACTGTGAGTGGACACTGAAAATGAAAATATAATTATTAAAAGGCTTAATTAATTACACACTGGTAATTACATAATGGTAAGTATTTTTGTTCGCATAGATAACTGAAATCTTCTTATTTCGTCCACTGTAGCTGAGAAGGTGTGTTAGTGTTAATAGTATAACTTAAAATACAGCTCTCAGATGTCACATATATCTGAGCTGCAATGAGCTGCACAGACACATGATAATGAGAGTTACTGAAGAGGGTTAAACCAAAGTTTTAAACTGTCATGTTGAATAAAAACACATTTTGGTTAGCATTTACTGCCATGAATCTCCTTGAGAAAATTATATATATATATATATATATATATATATATATATATATATATATATATATATATATAAGTCTATTGACATGATTCTGCAAGAAACTGAGATCTAAGCAGTGATTCAGAAAGAAATCAGCCACAGATTACAATTGGCCCAATTCACCCTTGATCGGCTCTGACTGGTGATAATGGGTGAAACTCTGGAAAACTATTTTTCCCCCTTTTTGTTCTATAAACACATCAACAGACAGCATGCATTTTGGTGCCCTCTTTTGGGTTTAAGTAAAATGTAGATAAAAACTAGATACAAGTGGTGGCTTTTCAAATGAGGGTGCTAATCAAAATACTGTGAACATAAATTACTAAATAAAAAGTAATTACATGCGATCTCTCTTTAAATGTGTCTAACTTTTGATTTTTCTGCTGTCCTATTTCATTTTGGCTTTACTTATGTTTACCTTTTGTGTAGGCCTCCTAATTTTATTGTTAATTATGCCAAAGGGGCACTGGACCGTTGTATCTTTTTACCTTTAGGCCTCCATATCACCTTATGCTGGTCTCTAATTGGATACATACAAATTCTTCTTGGCGCAGCTCTCTCATTCCGTGGCCTATCAGCGCTTTTTGCATTATTCTTCATCTAATCAGATTAATTCATGATACGTGTCAATCAAAGTCATTCCCCTGGCAGCTTAGATGTGCAGGCAGACATGTCACTTAAACTACAACGAAAAGACAGGAGACAATGGGGCAGCGAAAGAGAAATTGAACATTCTTTTACAAAATGAAAAAAAGAAGAAGCAAATAACGAAACTTGGAATCTAGCAGCAGGCAACAGACTGTGAACAAATTTATGCTTAAGTAGATTTTATGTTTGTGGGTTAATCTCCGTCGTCTAGATTGGAGGATAAAAAGGCCTCTATCAAGGAACTAACACGTAACTCTTTTTTCCTTTTATGTATCCACAGAAAAAAATTGCAGATCAGATCTAATTAATAAATAAATATTGGAAGCTAGCATTGGCCTAGAAAATCCTCATATATGCATATAAATGATACTCTAAAGCAGGGCTCTGCAACCTTTACTATCCAAAAAGCAATTTTTGCACTCAGTCCAGCTAAATAAAAATTTTTCAGAGCCACTAATGTTCCATGAACATCTTGAAAAAAAAAACAACAACTCATAATTTTTTACAAAGATCTTTTTAAATAACCAATTTTTTTATTTCTGTTTCTAGGTTGTAAAATAATGAAAACCTTAAAATATTTGCAAAAAGAGGATGGACACACTTTCTGCTGTTGGATGTTAAATTGAAAAGATATAATAAATATAGATCTTAAAAAAAACAACTTACTGCCACTTTTCGTGTCATTTTAGTTTAGTTTATTTTGAGCATGCAGTGCGCCAAGAACATAACAACAACAGTTAATACAATAAAACATTGCTGCACAATTAAGTAAAAAATAAATAAAAATTAACATAAATCTCTCCAGGCAACATAATGTATGCAAATGCTCAAAATGGAGTGAGAGGAAATCAAAGTTATTAAATCCCACCCCAAAAATAACACAATCACAAGTCAACAAAAAACTGCTTCCTTATTGTTCCACTAAATAACTGTTAGAATTTTATGTACATGAGTAAAACCACACGTACATATTTATACATATTTACTACAAGTAATGATGATTTACAAATATAAACAATGGCAAAAAGATTACAACACAACAGTGAATTTCAGATCCCAGAATACCAAAGGGGTGAGTAAGTAAAAACATTTTTTATAGCAACTTTTGCATGACATCAACATCACAAAGTGCTTCCTAATAAAACAACATCAAACATAAGCACAATACAATTTCATATACAACCTTGTTAAAAGGCTTTTTAAAAAATTCTTCAATTGTTTCTTACATGAAACAACACACCTCGTTGTGGATAGCAACAACCTGAACACTGATAAACCTAACTGTTTCTATACTGTGACAAGATCTGCTGTTTATAGAGGCATCTGAAATGACAAATACATCAACTCTGCTTTAGTTCAGGCCCCAACCTGCTCCACTGTTCATCCCCACAAACAGAGACTGAAAAACTTCTCCTTAGTTCTTACCTTTGGAACTGTGAAGATCCTGAAACCTCTCACACCGTACCACTCATTCTGCTGTGAAATTCAATCCAATTGTTCCATGAAAAAAAATGCTAAGACATTTTTTTGTTATTACACCTATATTAAAAAAAACCCTTAGTTGGTTAGTTATCACTTTAGCCAAAGTAGTTAAGAGCCATTGTGGAAGGTCCACAGAGCCACTTGGCGCCCTGGAGCCACAGGTTTCAGACCCCTGCTGTATAGTTTTTGTGAGTTGTGATTTAAAGTTAAACAATAAAAACAAAGTTTCCTATTTTATGTAACGTCGGCTTACACTAGGGCCGTCTGAGGGTTTGTTTGTGCGGTAGTAAAACACATCCTCAGCAGTCGTGTACGATGTGCACTTAAACCTCTCTGTTCACTGAACATCCAACCCCACAGGAGAACGATCAGGATTCAGAGAGTAGCGAAGACGGAAACGGCGGCAGGGGCGTCCACAGCTCTCTGTCGCTGGAAAACTACGTTCTGCAGAAAGAGGAGCGCGTTTACTTCTCCAACCAGGAGTACTACAGGAGGCTGGAGGAGCTAAAGAGCGCCCACCTGAGGAACATGGCGGAGCTGGAGAGGATGTACATCAGTCAGGGACAGGACAGGGAGGAGGATGAAGCTCTGGGAAGAGGAAGAAACAAAGAGGCGAAGCAAACGCTCTGGTCAGAAATGTTAACTGTTCCTTGTTCATGCTGAGACGGGAGGCTTTTTTAAGATGTTAATACCAAGTAGCCGTTTGAAACTTCTTGTTTAACCAAACCTACGTTTTTATGCTAACTGCACTCGTATTCACAGGTAACCGTTCACCTACAGGTTTTGTCAGGTTGCTACCACAGACCTTAAAGTATTTTGGTTGGATTTACATGATAGATCAGCACAAATAGTGGTACGCTGGGAAGTCGAATGAAAGTGATACACTGTTTTCAATTTCAGGATGCATTCAGGTTCATCCCTATTAAATCTATTAAGCCCTTAATGCAAACACTTGCTTTTAGCAGTCGCCCAATTAGTCTATCTGAGTCATAGTCACTGTGCATCCAGGTGATCTGTGAATGCTTCAGGCATTTATCAGGAGCACTGGTGAACAAACAGCATGACGAAGACCAAGGAACACAACAGACAGGTCAGGGATGGAGCTGTGGAGAAGTTTAAAGAACAGTTACGCTATAAAACTGTTTATCTCACAGAGCACAGTCACCTAAGCCATCAGAAAACGTCAGACAGAAAGTGCAAAACAACGGCACGCCTACCAAGACATGATAGGTTTAGGTTCTGCTTGACGTGACAGTATGTGCAAGGAGAGCCTTTTTCAGAGAAACAGCCGTGGTAACTCTGGGGGAGCTGCAGAGATCCTTTGCTCAGGTGGGAGAATATGTGGAGAGGAGAACTGTGAGTTTAGCCTGAAAGTTCAAACCTTCACATTTGCCAAACAGAACAGCAGCTCCATAAGAGCATGGCCCAAAACAGAGGAGTCAGCTGGTCAGGTCAGGACAGCGTGGTTCATCTACGTCTGAAGAAAAATGCGAAAGTCTTGGAAAGGGAGCACAGGTGGTTCAACAGAAGGGTGTAAGAAGCTTTTGATACTAAAAATATGTAAAAAAAAAAAATTCCTACAATTAGCAGAAGGGGGGCATCTCTCTAACATGTCTTGACCCGTATCCTCCCTCAGTTTGACAGGTGTGTTAACTAGTTGTGACTCATCCTCACAAACATGCTCCGCTTTGTGTTGGTCAATCCCATAGAAAGTGTGGGAAAGTACATTTGTGTTTGTTGCAACATAACAAGATAGGAATATGTTCAGTACATGGAGTATAAAACAAAAATAATAATAATAACAAGAATGTAGGTTATTTAATCGGTTACTTGCAAATATTTCCATGACAGGAAGGGGAACGTCGCCCTCTTTGGCAGCGGCCCCGCCAGGAGACTGCAGAGGATTAATTCCCAGGAGGAGCTGGACTTCCGAGACACATCAAGCGGCTCTGACCAATCAGAACTCAGCGGAGAGGATTTCTCAGGAGAACTGGGTTGGACTTCCAACCAGCGGCAAACCTTTCAGAGGTTGGTTCGACAAGTCCCAGAAAGTTTTTTTTTTTTTTTTTTTTTTAAAGTCTGGTATTAAAAAATCTTCCTACATTAGAAGGGAGGCCAAAGTTGTCCTAAGATGTCTATATCTATAGATTGTTGATGGTATATTTTTGGAAGTACCACCACAATTGATAACTTAAACAAAAACTCTTCTTAGACTTTTGGTGCTGTCCTCATGGTGTGCCTGCAGAGTAATGGAATATGGTCCCGTGTTGAACTAGTGCATTAGCAATGCTTCTAGTCTGGGTTGCAAAGTCTCCATCTCCGATAGCTTTTGGGTCAAGAGTTGAAAAACCTCGGAGCCGAAGACTGAAACCTTTACAAATGATTCTCATCTGTTTTCATCCAGAAACATCTTCCACAGTCCGGAGCGCATGACGGCCAAGAAGAACTTCAGGTTTCAGCCAAAAGCTTCCTGCCCCAAACCACAGGCAAGAGCGTCCCGTCAGCCAGGTGCCAGAGCTCAGTCCAGTTCCAAATTCACCGTGCCCAAACCCTTCCAGATGATGCTGAGAGAAGAGGAGAGGAAGAGGCACAGGGTGCGCACGCGTTCCGAGGTGGAGCTGGAGAACACGCTGCTGAGGCAAGAGCTGGAGGAGCTCCGGGAATGCCAGAAGAAGTTCAGAGCATCGCCCGCGCCGGCTCACATCCACCTGCCTCTGTATGAGGTCATCAGCCGTCGCCAGAGAGGCAGCGGTAACAATAACAGTGAGATGAGCACGGCGCCTTTCCAGTTCTTGGAAAGGGAGAGGAGAAAGAGGGAGGCCAGGATAGCGGCGGAGCTGGGCAACTTCGGACGTGGAGAGGAGCGACGGGGCTTCAAGGCCTCGCCCCTGCCCAGCTCGGTGTACGGTAGCAGACATGCCAAGAGCCCAAACCGCCCCCGCCAGCTTCAGACTGTCTTCATGATGGAAAGAGAAGCCACAGAGGGCCAAAGTGATAAGAGCTCAGACATGGAGCTGGGTGTCCAGCGGTCAGACGACTTCAGCAGGACCCAGAGATGTTCACCATCCAAGCCAGTGAAGAAGCAGGTGGAGCTGTCCATTGAGATGAAGGAGAGGAGGTAGGCCTTCGCTGTCCTAGTCAAAGTCCAGGGCAGCAGCATCTGCACACGTCTGCAGCCAAGCGGATCACAGCTTCCCCTCACTAACAAGTTGCTCTTCTGTAGTGTTAAAAGACTGAGTTTGCAGATGGTTCAACAGCAGCTACAGTCATATCGAAATAATTTAGAAGATGCATTTCTAAGAGGCTCTTCTGTCAGATTAAAAGCACCGTTTGAAAAAAGCGACAACCTGTTAGCCGTCCCTAGACATACTTTTCATTAAGTCCCCATTCCTGCATCAAAAATGTGTTTTTTTTATTGCTCTGATGCAACATTCTAATCTGAAATTCTGTGTTTTTATTAGCTGAGAAAAAAAAATCATAATTAACAGAAATAAAGGTTTCATAACATCCTCAGTCTGTGTTAATGTATATAATGTGTTTCTTTAATGAACAGAGTCACTGAAGCAAATGAGCTTTTCAATAATATTCTAATCTATTGAATATGCCTGTCTCTGTAACATTGTTAGTAGCTTTTGCAGTACACATCTTTATGAAACAGCGGTACATGAAGTAATGCACAATGATGTTTTAGAGTACTATTAGCCTTGTAGTAAGCCATCTGCCCTGTACAAAATAAAAGTGACTTATTTTGAAGCCTTTCATTCCTGTTTCTTAATGTTTCTCACCCTAGCGGCATGTGCAGCGTGCAACATTTGTCTCCGGTTAAAAGGAGCGTGAGAAGAAATAAAACTTAGTTCAATTGTTGTAAACAGCCCTGTGTTACCAGGAGACAGTGAAGGCTAAACTGTTCTAGTAATTGGGTGTTTTTATATTTTTAGATAGTTAGGCTACTTACTGATCATTCAGAAAGTAGACGGTTATCTTCATGAACAATTCAGTTCCGGTATGACTTTCTGATATTGTCCATCTGCTGCAGATGCTGACTGAAAATCAAACTTTAAAACACCATTAGAAAGTCTGATTAAAACTGCTTTAAAGGTTACAAAATGTTTTTTGCTTTTATTTTGTTATGTATTTATTTTAACTATCTTATTTTGGCTTTTATTTTCTTCTGCCGTAACAAGACCTGTTGGAAGTGATCTACCCACTAAAGTTAGAATTTGCCTTTTAAAAAGGCTGCATAAACATCCCTCTAGTTTTAGGAGCTGTGCACCTCTGAATGTTAAGTTCTGCATCCATCCAGAACATCTCAAGTCTCCGCTAGGTGCGGAGCCCATCCCCCCACGTCCTGCCCTCCTCCACTTCGTTGGCGGGCGCCTTGGCCCCCTGGCGCATTAGTTGGCTTCGGGTTTGGGGCGGGTTCCCGGGCGTGCGCCGGCCCACTCCCGGCGGCCTCTTCGCGGGGCCTGGCCCCCCGGGGGGCGGCCGGGGCCCTCGTCGCGGGGGCGGGGCACCCCTGGGGCCTCTGGCCCTCAGGGCCCATGGCCGGGACCACTTCAGCGGGGCTAGCTGCCGGCGGAGCCCACGGGCTCGTCTCCGCGGCTCTTGAGGGCGTCGGCATTGCGGTGGCTGGAGGATTTCCTCGGGGTTGTCTCTGCTCCTTCCTTGGGGGGGGGGGGGGGGGGGTTGTGTCGGCCCCTCCTGGGCGACCTGCTTTAGGGACCCCTTTGGGAGTCCAGGGTTACGGGTCCCCTGACGCCTGCCTCTGTGCTCGGGGAAGGTGGGTCTTCGGTTCTCCACAATCACTATCAAGCTATTTCTGGATAATCTTCACCTAAACTAGTGCACTTTCACATCTCCCACAGGTGCTGGGTCCCAGGTATTAAGTGTTCACTTATATACAGTAATCTTATAATTTATTTATTTATGTTTTTTCACTTTCTTTTTTCAAATATCACATTACACATGTCAGCTTACATAATAATATATATGATTTAGCAATGGCATCTAGGTGTTATTCGAGTGTATCTGTTGCTTTATGTCTGTTGGTTGTGCTGTTCTTTTTGTGTCTCTTTCCAGGTGATGGAGCAGACAAAGAAGGTTTTATCATTCTCTCCCTTTTATCTCCTCTTTCTTTCACCTCTACTCTTTTTTTTTCTTTTCTTTCACTTTTTGTTCTTCCTTTACTCTCCCATTGTCATGTCCATATAATTTGAAATTCTCCTTGCAGGAATCATAATAAAGCTATTTACAAGCATAAATCAAGTGGAGCACTATGGCGAAAGCTGTTTGCTCCACTTGTAAAAGCAAAAAAAAAAAAAAAAAAAAAAAAAAAAAAAAATTCTGCATCTTTCTGAGGTAAAAAAAAATACCCTCAACCAAATAACTAACGAAATGAAACATGAATTATCAGTTTGGGTTTTTTCACAGCAGCATACAAACCATAAATATGTATGTACTCTAACATACATAAAACATGTTAATAAAGCTTAAAATGACTAGTTGTCACAATACTGTTATTGTTTGCTGTCAATATATAACTATTGTCACAAATCAATCTATCTATCTATCTATCTATCTATCTATCTATCTATCTATCTATCTATCTATCTATCTATCTATCTATCTATCTATCTATCTATCTATCTATCTATCTAGATAGATAGATTTGTGACAATAGTGATATATTGACAGCAAACAATAACAGTATTCTGACAACTAGTCTTTTAAGCTTTATTTACATGTTTTATGTATGTTAGAGTACATACATATTTCTGCAATGTTATATTGTTAGTTTCATTGCCTTATTATTGCAATATTGTAGCTGTCCAGCAGACGGCGTGCTGCTATACATATTTGAACGTCCATTCAGCTGATTAACGTCTCTCGCGAAAAAAGGCTGGGTGTTTGTGGACAGCCCCACATTAAATAAGCAGGGGTAACAGAGCAGCCGCGCAAGACGTCTGGGACAGCACGCAGTTTATGGTCGGGACCCCGTTAAAGAAAGTTCTCCTTTAAAGCTGGACCCAACGCCACCTGGATCATGCAACGTCAGTTCTTACTGGGTATCTGGATGGGTAAGAGGCAAAATGAACTTTGTTAGCAGCTTTATGCACATGTGGTTTGTCACCGGTTTTTTTTTTTTTTTTTTTTTTCACCGGTTTCTGGGTGCGCAGCATGATTTACGTCTAAGCGCTCGAAATGAATGAATCCCAGACGCATTTCTCCGGATCCGCATTTGCAATGGACGGATTGTATGACACTTTATGTGTTAAAGTTACTTTGATGCCGAAAGAGCAGGTGCAACATTATGAAACCATTTTTTCGTTTTTGCACGGAGTGTCATTGAATCCACGGGGACGCACCGTGACCGTCCGCGTAGTTTTATGCAACTTGGCATCAAACGATGAGGCATTTTGAACAATTAAAAAGTCGACCAAAGTTTATTAAAATGATCTATAGAAGCGATGGCTCTTTCTCGCAGCAACATTGAATGCACGTCTCACCATTTTCTCTGTGCATTACCAACTCTGTAGAAATGGTTACCCACATCTACCTGGGTAACATCTAGGTGGTGGAAATTTTTGAGCGGATGTAGGAATGAAGATGGTGGTGGAGGAAGGGAGTGGTGGTGTGTGGGGGGGAGTAAAAGATGACAGGGGCGGTGTTTTCCACAGATTAGGTCAGAAAACACGTGATCCTATCACAGCCCAGATTTGGCAGATATTATGTTTGAATGTGTTCAGGGCGCACAGCACATTAATGCGCCGTATGTGTATAGATAATTACTCCTCTGTGTCAATTCAAATAGACTTAGACTTAGACAGACTTTATTGTCGTTTTGTATGCACAGAGTGCATACAAAACAAACTTTCGTTGCATACAGTGAAATGAGATTGCAGTTGGAATAAGATAACATTACAATATAAAGAGCAGCAGTGATAAGAATGTAACAATGCAGGAGAAAAACAGTGTGCAGAAGAATGTTCCACCATGTTTATGGTGCAAAAATAATGGTGCAAAAAGGCATTGATATGAAAAAGTTCAGTGCAATACAAAATAATATGGTGCAAAAATGCAGTAAACATAAAGTTGTGTGAATTTAGATTATAAAAGTTGGTAGTGCAAAATAATGATGCATGTGTGATTTAGAGTTCAACAGTTCAACAGTCTGATGGCAGCGGGGAAAAAGCTGTTGTAGAACCTGGTGGACCTGCAGTGGATGCTGTGAAATCTCTTCTCAGAGGGCAGCAGGGAGAACAGTCCCTCCACACTGACTGACCAGGAAAATAATGACATTACAAGAGTTTGATGGATAACATTTTAAGAAACATTGACTATCCTGTTTTCCTGCTGTGTTTCTACATGCTCTATTGTCTTTACACGCCTGAGCAAAATAGGAACAAGTTGAGTAATTCCCTTCCCGTGCCTGTGTGTTTAGCACTTTCCTTATCATTTTAAACTTAATTTGTGGTTTAAATGTTGATTGTTGTTGTTATTGTAATTTTTAGCAGATGAGGCCAGTTTCAGTCATGGAATTGATGCAGAGGGACAGAATAATGCCAGCGTGAAGAGGGGTAGAAGGAGGAGAAGACAGATATGGTGGGGCAGGAGAAAGAGGAGTAGGTGATGGAGGAGGAGGAACCACCAAAAAAAATAAAAAAGTGCCGGGTACAGGTGCAGGGCTAGGTTGGTAGTAGGTCTTTGCAATGGATTACAGATCTAAGGATTGCAGTCCAAGGCCATTTGACATCTTGTAGCTAATAGGCTGAAAAGGCTGATTCGTTTCAGGCCCAGCTGGTGTTTCTGGATATAGCTGTTGTTTTTTTTGTACCTTAATGTTTGCTTTGAATGTTATGATAAGTTGCTAGTTTATTCAACTTTTATAAACAGAAATAGTTTTGATTTCTATCATTAAACACACACATGGCTTTAGTTGTTGAAACAAAGTGTTTTTATACTACAAATAAAGTATTCACGTCCAAATTACGTTTCCACTTGCACCCGTCGTGCGATCAGATGAAAGGCCTCTCCAAACGAGGCTCCTGGGTGGAATTTTAACCCATGCCCACCTCTGGTTACTGATATCTGCTTTTAAGAGGAGAAAAAAGTTTTGCTTTACCACTGACACAATCAGTGACATGGGCCACATGAGTTTTTGCTTTAGTGGAAAGGGTTGGTACATAAGCAGCAGATAAAAGATACAACTTATCTGCCAGTTCTGTCTTGAACAGGTTTCTCTTATTTTGAACACACCACACAACAGGTTTTGCATAAGGGTGTGGTTGGAATGCAGTTTATCTCACCCCTGAAGTTAGATGATTTCCTGCATTTTCATCGGTCGCAGGGTGGCATCTAGACTACAATACAAGAAAAGACACTGCATGTATTAGATGTAAATCAAATGTACAAACTCTCCTTAAGTACTTTGATGGCTATCACTGTGGGCATAAATAGCTCCTGGAGCTGTCTGTGTTGCAGTGGGTTTGAAAAAACCTGTGACTGAAGACTATCAGTGATTGAGCTGCCATGTTTTGAAGGAGATGAGAGCTGACCACATCCATCCATTTTCTAACATACCTATCCCTCATGGGGTCGCAAGGGGTGCTGGTGCCAATCTCCAGCTGTCAATGAACAAGAGGCGTGGTACACCCTGGACAGGTCACCAGTCTATCACAGGACAACACAGAGACAAACAGGACAATAAAACCATTCACGCACACACACACTCACACCTAGGGAGAATTTAGAGAGGCCAATTAACCTAACAGTCATACTTTTTGGACTGTAGGAGGAAGCCAGAGTACCCGGAGAGAACCCATGCATGCACAGGGAGAACATGCAACTACATGCAGAAAGACCCACGGTCGGACTCGAACCCAGTGTAGCTGCAAGGCAGCAGTGCTACCCACTGTTCCACTGTGCAGCCCCGAGCTGACCACAATGCTTTAAATTGTTGGAACTGTTTTACACTGAGGAGGCAACTGTAGAGCCCTACAGAGAGCAGGGCCAGCCAGAATTCAACAACTTGTTAACCTTTTTCACAGATCCATGTCATTTATGAAGCTTAAAGCTAATGCTGTCTTGATTTATGTCACATTAAGCTCTACAAAAAGTTTCCTAGTAGGATTTTTGTTGGCCTGCCTTGGTCCCAAACCACACTAATCTTTGATTAGAGCCCATTTTTGCTGCCTTTGTACCAAGATTTCTTCAACTAATGGCTTCTCACGTATTATTAGTTTCAAACCGGAAATTGTGACGATACAAGCACATTTTTTTTTTTTTGTCACAGCTTTGGTGCAGAGAAGTTTGTCCTCCATGGAAATCAACTGTAGCACCAGTTCAACTCGTAATGGAACCATCTACAGTGTGCCATACTTTGGAGATGACAGTTGTGATGTATACTGGAGCACCCCTTCTGTAAGTTTTAAATACATCTTCTTTATTTATTTATTCTTACTCAAACCTTAGTGTACTACAACATATTATAAAATATTGATGTTTCTTATGACACAGGTTAACAGTGAATAGGATTGAGCTGAGAATGAGTAGAAAGTGGTTCTGAAGCTTCATTTGAACAAAATCCTAAAAATCTGTGCATTACATGTTCTTATTTTTGTATATAATATGCAACTTTTTATAGAGTTTAACCTATTTATCCTCCACCTGCTAACTTTAGGACCATTCATTGGTAAATAGCGATCAGAAGGATGACTTGGTGGCTGCCTCAAACCTCACCTATTTGGAGACCTACAAATGCTATGAAAAAATTAAGTATGTTCTGGACTGCTACTTTAAGGTGTGTATAATCTTATGGAAACACAAAGTTCAAGAATTATTACAAAAATATGTTCTTTACTCCATTGCATCTTTTCTTTTCTCTCAGGGAGAAAAAAATGCAATGTGTATCGGTGAGTGTCTGCTTGCTTTTTCAGATTGCCATTACAGCTACAGTACAGGATATCAAGAAAACATGTAAATGCTATAGCTTTGTTTATTATTGTGTTGATGTCAATCACAGCTAAGCCATATGTTTTTTTTTTCTTCTTCCTGTACATTCCAATGTCTCCACTACTGTCTGCGAGCTTTAGCATCATGGCCATTAAAAATAAACCATAGGCATAAATGGCAATCAGTCTATCCTACAGGCCAAGTTTTATCATTGGCAGGCAGCATTTGTTTGCATGTCACTTTAAAATATAATAGCAAGTCATTTGTGATTGTAATTGAAGTATTGTCTGCACGTCTAATTGATGTAATTTCTGATTATCAGGTGGAGATCAGTTTCATAGATGCTTAATATGTATTATTTATTTACTGAGTTTACAATTGAAAATGTCCAGATATGGTAAATGTTCAACTGTTCTGCCTTTTGTCCAGTTCTTCTCCAGTCCTGGACATGGTGGTGGTCTTCCATCATTACAGACCTTTTAATTCAACAGTTATTTATTAATCTTACTGGTGGTTGACCCATTAAATAAACATATCCAGTATTTGTACTTTGTCATTGCCTGATCATTTATCAGAGCATTTGGCATTACAAGTTAAACTAATTGAAGTCATATTTTCCTTATATTCCCAGGCTGATTTTATTTTGATAGTCTTCTGATTATTGATTTTAACTGAGTCAATTAAATTGAATTTTTGTTTTACCTCAGAAACTATATTCTTTACTTTTATTTCACTCTTTAATTATCTGATTGTCATATTGAGTTTTCCAGTGGTTTAAATAAAAAATAATTTAAAAAAAACATGTTTTTACAGCTAACTGCTCTCAGAATGCTGAAGTTTCCAGTCAACCTGAACCTGAGAGTAAAGGTGAGAAAAAACAACCAAAACCCGCTAATTACATTTATTTAAGGATTTGTGGCTTTAAGATTGAAATATATGACAGAATGTTTGGAAAACATGTGTCCCTGAAAATTACACTTTTCAAAGCATTTGAAATTATTAAAAACAACTGATGACAATGGAACTGTTTTCAAACAAAGATGGCCGCTCGCGCAGCATGTGGCTCGTCAAACAACGCTAGGCTACTAGCTTCCAGATCCGTGTTCTGTTACTGAATTGGAGCATGACGTTGGAAAGGGGCCCAATGTTCAATCGTGTTGTACGTATTTGGAGGGAAAACCAAGCGTGTACATAACAAAAAAGCTACAATCATGCAAATCACTTGATTCATTTCACTATGTAATTTGCGGTACAGAAGGTGAGAAACCATGACGTTGGCACTTAGTATTCTAAAATCTGAAGTTCTTCACAGCCATAGGCAAGGACACGAGAACAGGCTGGATTGAATTTTGCATCGTGAAAGGCCAGATTTTGACACAGTAGCTACAACTACTTCCACTAAAACTGTTCAAAAATCAAAAGGAAGTCAGCAAACTGGTTCTGTGAGGAATGCCAGAGAGTTGAGGCCTGGATATCAAATGCCATGACAATTTGAATATGATTTAGTGGTATCCTTTGCATGAGTTATGTTGTGGACTTACCTGTCTGTTTTTTGCATTCATCCTCTTAGTAATTATCTCTAAAATATCTCTTGTTTTGAGTTTAAAATATATTTTTGGAAAAATTTCAATATTTAGTATATATTTGTCTGTTTCCAGTGGTTACCTCTAGAGTAAAATATGTTTGCAATGTTGAGATATTGTTTTTTTTTTATATAGTGCTATAGCCCTGGCTGTATTTACAATGTGGGAAGGAATAAATACATAACAGTTCCTTAGATTTGCTGTTGCTTATTTCTCTTGACTGCTGTCTGAAAATTGATGTATTTCAGAGCATCATGAAAGTACTGTACGTATCCAAGTCACATTTACCAAATAGTTCATATCAGATTGAGATAATCTTCAGATAACAGGACTATTAGTAAATAGATTTTTTCTAAACACAATACAAAGAAATACTCTAAGCAGGAAGTTGACCCTAAAGGATAAGTTGTCCAATGTTGCTCTTAACACCTGCCTAGGTGTTTCAGTTCTTTGTTTAGCTTTTGATTTTCAGCCTTCAGTGTGTCAAACCCCTGCTGCAAGTTGGTATATTCATCCTGAGGTTGACAGTATCAAAATGAATGAACATGCTGGCTTTAATACAGCAAAATGTGACCAGAATGTTATAAGAAATCATAGTATTTTAGAAATACTCCATCAAACACAATGTGGATAGGGCTAAATACTAAAAAAATACTATCTTACTAAAATATGCTACTAGGAACACTGGCCCTCAGTACAGGAGAAGAGAGAGGCAAGAGGAGTGGGATACCTTGTGGATGAACTTTTGCACTGCACGTACCTTTTCTAAAAGGGCAGTATTTCAAAGCTAGCACCAAACATGTTAAATATCTTCACAATAGAGGAGAAGGTAACAAATTTAAACACTAATAATAATAATTATCCATTCCTTTTCATCTGAGCTAAAGGTCTCTTGTTTTGTTTAGTTTCCACACGATCAGAACTGTGCCAGTCCAGCCAGGCTTTCCCTCCAAACAGGGAAACACATTTGTTTGTTAGCCACTACTGCAGCTAATGCTGTATATCCAAGTTTACCGGCAATAAATCGTGGGTCTACACATTAGAAACAATTGTGCCTTGTGAAATCAAGTATCAGTTTGAACCGCCGTAAATGCAACAATCTGTGTTCAGTGGATCTGGGAACCTGACATTCAAGCCAAAAAGCGGAGTACGTTATATGTACTCCATTCATACGTGGAGATGAATGGAGTAGATGACAGGCAGGATATGGCAACAACAACAACAGGAGATGGTTGATGGCAGACTGGACAGTTTGAAGATAACTCAGACTGATGGACCAGGTGATGAAAGAGAGCAGGCATGAAAAAATAAACAGTCCAAAGAACTAGGCAGGTGCCTTGACATAAACAGGTGTCTAGAAGGTCCTCTGAAGGCTTTTTGTAATCTTGAGTAATTTTTCACTTGTTTTCAGTCCAGTGCCTGATCATTTTCAGAAGATGATTTGTTTCATCCTAACCTTAATGGATAGTGCAAGATTGTGAACAAGAATTGGAAGCAATGTCTGTCTGATAGCAACTATTAATACTTATAATTATTAATAAAATGATTAATAAAAAGTTAGAAAAAAATATTTTTTGTACCACCTGACTAAGAATAATTAATCCAACAGCGTTCAGTGTCTGTCAGGTGTTTTCAAGCCAAGGAGGGGGTATTATAGAACAGCAATCACTGCAAACATGCACAGAATGAACACAAACATCAATAAACTGTCAAAAATCTTCATAACAAGGCTACCAACATTCAGCTAAACTACTAAGAAAATGTAGATGACTAATAAGGAATAGCTGAAATCCAACTAGCTATAGTAAAATGATAGAAAAATAACAATACAGTAATGTCACAGTACAGCATGTATATGTGGGTGTCAGAACCAAAACATTTGTGGAAGAATGAAAATGAGGACCTTAGCTCAGATGCAAAAACAAGAAAGCCAGCGTATGTTTGTGTATGTGCGGCAAGATTAACAAGCGAGCATGCTAGCTGGCTAGGCAAGTGGAGGACACACCAGACTGGAAAATTTAAACAAAGGCTGTGACTGAAAAAAACCTGGCACACCAGTTAAAGTGGACACAATCCTATAAAGCCCTCTTGGGGTTAGGCTGAGGCTAAGCTAGTTGTTGTACTGCACCGGTTATGGGGCATCCCTATTTTGAGCTCATACTGTTGTCAAGGTCAGATACAAGAATTTGCCGGAAAATCAGAGAAAAAGATATGTCCAAAGGAAAACCTTTAAAGGCTTTAAAAATTATCTATATTACAGTTTTTATAGATTGCTTTGGCGCAGCAGCCAACTCAAAACCCATATTTTTCAAAACAGTTAACGCAGAGGCCCAAACAGTGGTAACAATGGTCAAAATTACACATTTTGTTTGCAAAGGGCTTCAACTCTGCCAAAACATTTAAAATATGAACCAAAACCAAATTTTGCCCTCAAACAACACAACCTGCACACAAGTGTTTGAGCCCTTCCAATCATTCATTACACAAGGGGCAACAAAATACCACACTCAATGTGAATCAGTGCAGTATTGCTGGTTCATTGTAGCCAAAGATTGTACGCAGCTTACATGTCAGTGTCATTTGTAGTCAAATTTGCCTTCTTGCAAAAAATGGATCAATAGTCAGATATGCTGTGATCCACATTTTATTGCCTATTCATTCTTTTTTTTTTAGATTGTGGCTACAAATGAAATACAGTTTTTATAGATTGCTTTGGCGCAGCAGTCAACTCAAAACCAACATTTTTCATAACAGTTAACGCAGAGGCCTAAACAGTGGCAACAGTGGTCAAAATTACACATTTTGTTTGCAAAAGGCTCCAAACCAAATTTTGCCCTCAAACAACACAACCTGCACACAAATGTTTGAGCTCTTTCTATCATTCATTACACAAGGGGCAACAAAATACCACACTCAATGTGAATCAGTGCAGCACTGCTGGTTCAGTGTAGCCAAAGACTGTATGCAGCTTACATGTCAGTGCCATTTGTAGTACAATTTTTGTAGTCAAAAAATGGATTCAGAATCAGATATGTTGTGATCCAAATTTTATTGATTATTCATCCTTTTTTAAAATTGTGGCTACAAATGAAATATTCCAACAGAAGATACTAGAGCTGTCTGTCTCTTCTAGTCTCTTCTCTCTTGACGAATAGGCCACATGGCGTCATCTTCATCACACTCAATATTTTCCCTTGCAATGCACCTAGGGAAAAATCTTCTTGCATGCCTGATCCATCCTTGACATGCCTCTGCTTCTGTATCATGGGCAGCAGCAGTCATTGCATTGAGCAAGGGCATCTGCTCATAGGGGCAGTGATCATATACCTTCCATCTCCATGCACTGAATAATTCCTCTATAGGAATAGATATAGATGTAAATACGGTATAGCAGCAATACTTGCTCTTCCGTCGAAAAACTCTTTCAATGGATGCAGCCGTGTTTCTACTGAGAACAGGTTGGACTCTTTGTCCAGCCCCTCTAAGTGAAAGGCCGTGATTTACCACATGATCAACCATAGTTGCCTACATTTCATCTGTAACTTCAGCCCTTCCAGCTACACCGCCGCCTCGCACACGGACTCCTCTTCCCCTGACCCATCTACCTCTTACTCTGACTCTCATCTGCCTTAGACCATCCATGCTTGCAAAGAACAACACACAACATGGCACCTTTAACGTAAAGCCTGCAAACTGATTGCAAATTGAAAAATTGGGTAAAGTGTCAATCAATTGCTTCAGTGATTTCATTCCGATCAAGAAGTTTCTAAAAGCTTGGAACATATGGTTTCTGTTTTGCTACCACAGCTAAAGCAATGGAGTTTGGACTGCATGAATGACATCTGCGTTAACTGTTTTGCAAAAGGGTGGGGAAAATGTCTCAAACCAGTGAGAATGGGTTAACTCACTTGCAAGAGGTGTTTTTTTGCTCTGCTGAGATGGTGATGATGAAGACTTAGAGGTTGCCAGTTTCTTCAAACAGGTCAAGGCAATCAATAACAACTGTATTCAAATAGATACTCGGGCTGTCTGTCTCTTCTAGTCTCTTCTCTCTTGACGAATAGGCCACATGGCCTCATCTTCATCACACTCAATACTTTCCCTTGCGATGCACCTAGGGAAAAATCTTCTTGCATGCCTGATCCATCCTTGACATGCCACTGCATCTATATCATGGGCAGCAGCAGTCTTAGCATTGAGCAAGGGCATCTGCTCATAGGGGCGGTGATCATATACCTTCCATCTCCATGCACTGAAGAATTCCTCTATAGGAATAGATACAGATGTATATACTGTATAGCAGCAATACCTGCTCTCACGTCGAAAAACTCTTACAGTGGTTGCAACCGTGTTTCTATTGAGAAAAGGTTGGACTCTTTGTCCCGCCCCAATAAGTGAAAGGCCATGATTTACCACATGATCAATCATAGTTGCCTGAATTTCATCTGTAACTTGAGCCCTTCCAGCTACACCGCCACCTCGCACATGGATTCCTCTTCCCCTAAACCATCTACCTCTTACTCTGACTCTCATCTGCCTTAGACCATCCATGCTGGCAAAGAACAACACACAACATAACACCTTTTAACGCCTGCAAACTGATTGCAAATTGAAAAATTGTGTAAAGAAGTGTAAATGAGGTGCTTCAGTGATTTCATTCTAAACAAGAAGAGTCTAAGAGCTTGGAACAAATTGTTTCTGTTTTGCTACCACAGCTAACGCAATGGAGTTTGGACTGCATGAATGACATCTGTGTTAACTGTTTTGTAAAAGGGCGGGAAAAATGTGTCAAACCAATGAAAATGGGTTTGCAAGAGGAGTCTTTGCGAAACTAAGAGTTTGCCAGTTTCTTCAAACAGGTCAAAGCAATCAATAAAAACTGTAATACCTATTGAAAAGATCACAAAAAGCTTGGTTCCTTGGTAGAAAAGTATAAACACACTTGGATTAATTTAAAGGAGTAATAAGTTAAATTTCACCACTAGGTGGGCTTTTGAGCGCTTCCCTGTAGATCAAACAAGATGTGTGAAAAGCCATTACTCTCTACCCTTACTTCTCACCCATCGGATTGTATGCACATGTTTGCATAAGATAAAAACAGAATCACCTTTCTGAGGAACATGTCTAGTGAAGAAGTAAGTAACTCAACATTATTATGCTGTTAGCAAGAGAATGTTTCAATCCACTGGACGAGCTTTCTGCCATTTTGCTCCGACGTTAATAATGGTTAATAGCTTGTACTTGTACAGCGCTTTATCAAGTCTGACGACCCCAAAGTGCTTTACTCTACAGTCATTCAACCTGTTGTGCAATTAAACGCTGTTTAAAGTTATTTAATGTTTCATAAATAACTCTCTGTCTGTTAAGTGTTGTCTGGTGATGATCAGCTCTTAAGCTGATATCAAGACAATGGTTGAAAGGGATGAATTTGAGCACTATTGATCTTTTAACAGCAAACTCTGCGCACACATAGAATAAAAGACTGACAACTTCTTCAAGTTTAAGAATTTACTAACAAATAGAATAAACATCAAGCGAACATCACTATATAATGCTGTTTATCTGAATTAACTCTAGCGGCCATGCAGCTATGGGCTAGCCGGCAGCATGGTCGGACAGCTTGGAGGCATGTGGCCTTGAGCTTGCCGAAGCAGGGAGCATCAGTCGAGGCCTGGATGTCCTGCAGGCAGTCTCTGACCCGGCTGCAGTCACGATTTCAGCATGTTTTCCTCAGCATGCAAAAGTGGGTCCTTCTGCCGGCTTTTCAGCTCCGTCTGGAGTCCGCTTTCCTGTAAAGGCTGAGGAGATATAAACAAAGCTGTTTCTCCATGGCAGGATTATTCTCTCCTGCGCCTGACACTGAGGTTAAGACATCAGACTTAACTCTGATTTGCCCGGTGATGTCCCCCGGGCGAAGAGAGATTTCTCCCAGCTGCAGGCTTGTGCGTCTTTTAGGCCCTGGGACGGGCCATCATAGTTCAGGCCCGCCTCCCTCTCCTCCTTTTGTCTCACGGAGGAAGGAAGGTGAAGAAGGGGTGGCAGCCCCTCTCTCCTTGAGGGCTCCAGGGGAAAAATGGTCTGAGAGAAGTGAGTCTGGTCAGAAGTGAAGACTGGAAGTCTGTGGTGGCTTGCAGAGGTGGCTAGTTAGCCACCTGGTAACCCCAGGAAGGCAGAGCAGACTCTGCTGTTCCATGTAGCTTGCAGGAATAGATTGGGTCTCTGCTAGGAGTGCTCTGACATTTGTATGTGGGGGGAGTGCTCTGGGTTTACAGCAGGCACCCTGCTAAGAGACTGTCTTTGCAGCAGGGTGGTGGAATTTGTTTTGGCCCTTCCTCTGTGGTACATGTTCAGAATTCAATCTGACATCAATTATTTCATCATGGCTTTAATATAGCACAACAACCCATTCACATCCTGACAGTGGTGAGCTATGTTGGTAGCCACAGTTGCACTGGGGCAGACTGACAGAGGCGAGGCTGCCATACATCAGCGCCATCATGCCCTCTGACTATGGCGAACAGGCAATGAGGGTGAAGTGTCTTGGCCAACAACTGAGATGGACAGAGCGGTGTCAACCCCTGTCCTTGAAAGGTATATAGCATTATATGCTTAAAAAAAACATGTGATCATGATAAAATAAGGTTATATACACCAAGCTTCCACCCTGATAATGTTTTGATGGTCCTTCTTGCGGATAAATATAGGCACGATTAGGAGATATAAACATATGTGGCTCCATCTAGCTACAGTATCGCGGAACTATCATAATGCAGGTTTGCTTAATTAAAAAATCAAAATTAAATAATGCCAGACCAAGCCTGATCCTCTGAAATGCCTCACATAAAGCTTGGCATGATCAAAGAACAACCGTTATTAATTAAATACACCGATCTACAGCAACTTTAAGAGCCTCGTATCAGAACATTTACTCACGTTAATCTACTCTGTGGTCACATCTGAGCATCTTGGCAGGTTTAGCGTCCGCTTCCGTGAACACCAACGGTTATACTATATTTCCAGCAACATTCTGTCATGGTTTAGGTTTTGTCTGCCTTTAGTGTGCAATTCACTCAGCCCTCCCTCGCTCTGCTCCATACACTAATTAGCCTTAACTCCCCGTCACCTGTCAGGCAGCAATTAACCCTAATCTGCCATCACCTGTTTCCACCGCTTTATAAGACTCACCTCTTTCTGTTCCCGTCGCCGGTCCATAGCGTTCACTCCCGCTCAGTTCTCTGCCAGTATTCTTGTCAGCTCCGTTTTGTTACCGTCAGCCTGAAGACTCCTTTCAACCTGGTTTTTGTTACAGTCAGCCCATAGACTTTCCGTCAGTTTGTTTTCTCCAGAACACGGCTCAGACGTTCAGCTCTCCGGTGCACGGCTCAGACGTTCAGCTCTCTGGTGCACGGCTCCGATGTTCAGCTCTCCACTGCACGGCTCAGACGTTCTGCTCTCCAGTGCACGGCTCTGATGTTCAGCTTTCCACTGCACGGCTCAGACGTTCTGCTCTCCAGTGCTCGGCTCAGATGTTCAGCTCTCCAGTGCTCGGCTCAGATGTTCTGCTCTCCAGTGCTCGGCTCAGATGTTCTGCTCTCCAGTGCTCGGCTCAGATGTTCTGCTCTCCAGTGTTCGGCTCAGAGGTTCTGCTCTCAAGTCCACGGCTCCAGAGTTCCTCCCGGTCAGTCTCTCCACACGCCTCCTGCAGGCCAGCTTCTACACCCTTCACCTCCGTCTGTTGAAAGACTCTGGTCTCATCATCCATCTTCCACACCATTCAATAAAACTCACTCATAAGAACTGACTCTGTGTGTGCGTGCTGTGTCCGGGTTCATCCCAGAAAAATATCTTAACATTATGGACCGGCCAAGGGATGAACCCGAGCACGCACAGAGCCTGGTGTAGAAGCTGGTAGGATCTGCCTCGCCTCCGGTTCATCTAGCCTGGGTCGCCGTACGGCGACGCCTCGCCTCTGTTTCGTCTCACATGGTCGCGGAGTTGCGACGTCACACTTCCGGTTTGTCTGCCGGGGTCGCATCCGCGACGCCCTGCCTCTGACTCTGATTCCTGGATCGCCTTCCGCGAGGTCCGCCTCCCACGCTGCGCAGCAATTAAAAGACGGCGCTCCTCGTCGTCGCTGCCCAGCGTTAACTTTTGCTGCTGCCCAGCATATTCAGACTTTGCTGCCCAGCGCCTTCTGGTTTTTGTTTAGAGTTATTTTTTGGTGTTGTGTTTTGAGTTACCTAACGTTCCTTAGTTCTTCAGTATTTTCTTTGATTTCTTAGAGTTCTTAGGTTTGGTTTGTTGTGTTCTAGTTCTGCTTTAGTTTCTAGTCTTTTTGTATGTTTTTACTGTTTTAGAAGAATTATTTCCACCTTCTGTTGTTTTGTTTAGGCTCAACCTTAGTTTTTGGTTTACTTAGGATTTTTTTGGGATTTATGTTGCTTTTGAGTATTTGAGTTTTATTTAGCTTTTGTTTATCCAGTTTGGTTCTATTTTTTAGATTAGTTTTTTGAGTTTTTGTTTTTGAGTTCCAGTTTTTACCTTAGACTTCCTGTTTTGATTTTTCAGTTTTAGACCCTGTAGTTCCTGTCCTAGTTCTAGTTTCGTAGCCCTGTAGTTACGTCTAGCACCTGTAGTCCCTGTCTAGCCCCTGTAGTTTCTGTCCTAGCTCTGTAGTTCTAGTCTTGTTCTGTATTTGTTTTTTTTATTTAGTTTTGTTTGTCTTTATTTTTCCCCCCTCAGTATTTATGTGTCTGGGTTCCTGCGCCATCTGGGTTCCTGCGCTGTATGGGTTCCTGCGTTGGATGGAGTCCAGCGCTCTTAAAGGTCCCTGCGCTCTCTAAGGTCCCTGCGCTTTCTAGGTCCCTACACCCTTCTCCTGTTTTCTTTGTATGTTTTTGCCCTGTTTAGGTTAGTTTAGTTCCCTTCCGTAGTTGTTTTGTTCTGTCTTGCCCTAGTGTCTCTGTTCTGTTCCCCTAGCCCTCTTTGTTCTTGTTGTTCCCTTGTTTAGGTGCCGCCAGAGCCCTCCGGCGCTCCTATGTCGCTGTCTGTGCCCTCTGGCGCGCTTGGCCTGTTGCTGCCTAGCTCACCCTCTAGTTCCCTGGTGTTTAGGTCTTGGTTTCCTGGCGTTTAGATTTAGTGTTCCCCGGCGTGTTTAGACGCCCTTTGTTCTCAGTTCCCCGGCGTGTTTAGACGCCCTTTGTTCTCGGTTCCCCGGCGTATTAGGACGCCTTCTGTTCTCGGTTCCCTGCCGTGTTAGAACACCCTCTAGTTCCTGGCGTTTAGACTTCTTGGTCCTCTGGCGTGTTAGAACGCCTTCTGTCTTGGGTTTCTAGGTTCCCGGCGTGTTAGGACGCCCTCTGATTCTCGGTTCCCCGGCGTGTTAGGACGCCCTCTGATTCGTGGTTCCCCGGCGTATAAGGACGCCCTCTTTTCTCGGTTCCCCGGCGTGTTAGTACGCCCTCCGTTCTTGTTCCCTGGTGTTTTAGATATTCCTGTTTCCCTTGTGCCCCGGCGTTCCCTTTGCGCCCCGGCAATCTTCTTCCTTGTGCCCCGGCGTTCCCTTTGCGCCCCGGCAATCTCCTTCCTTGCGCCCCGGCGTTTTTCCTCGCGTCCCGGTGTTCTCTTTCCTCGCGCCCCGGTGTTCTCCCCACGCCCCGGCGTTCTTTTCCCCAAACCCCGGTGTTTCCCTCACGCCCCGGCGGGTGTCCCTTTGGCGTTAAGTACGCCCGTTCCTTCCCTTTGGCGCTGTGGTGCGCCCGTTCCTTCCCTTTGGCGCTGTGGTGCGCCTGTTCCTTCCCTTTGGCGCTGTGGTGCGTCCGTTCCTTCCCTTTGGCGCTGTGGTGCGCCCGTTCCTCCCTCTGGCGTTGTCATACGCTTGTTCTTCCCTCTGGCGTTGAGTACGCCCGTTCCTTTCCTTTGGCGTTGAGTATGCCCGTTCCTTCCCTTTGGCGTTAAGTACGCCCGTTCCTTCCCTTTGACGTTAAGTACGCCCGTTCCTTCCCTCTGGCGTTGTCGTACGCCTGTTCTTCCCTCTGGCGTTGTCGTACGCCTGTTCTTCCCTCTGGCGTTAAATACGCCCGTTCCTTCCCCTTGGCGTTTCCATACGCCCGTTCCTTGGCGTTTCCATACGCCCGATCCTTGGCGTTTTCATATGCCCGTTCCTTCCCCTTGGCGTTGTGTACGCCCGTTCCTTCCCCTTGGCGTTGTGTACGCCCGTTCCTTCCCTTTTGGCGCTGTGTTGCGCCCGTTCCTTCCCTCTGGCGCTGTGTTGCGCCCGTTCCTTCCCTCTGGCGCTGTGTTGCGCCTGTTCCTTCCCTCTGGCGTTGTGTTGCGCCCGTTCCTTCCCTCTGGCGCTGTGTTGCGCCCGTCCCTTCCCTTTGGCGCTATGTTGCGCCCGTTCCTTCCCCTTGGTGCTGTGTTGCGGTCACTCTTTCCCCCGGCGCAGTCAAGCGTTCGTGCCTTTCCCTGATGTGCCGCGCCCTGGATGTGCTCTGGCACATCAGTGTTCTCTAGCTCCTTGGTTCCCCCGTGTTCTTTAGCTCCTTGGTTCCCCGTGGTCTCTAGCCTTAGTACTCCCTGTGTTTCTCCTAGGCTTTTGTTTTCCTTGTGTTCTGAGGTTGTTCGACTCTTGCCCGCCATCCTAGAACCCCCTCCACCCACCCTGGGTGGGAGGTTCTGGGCCGTCCGGTGTCCGGCCTTGAGGGGGGGGGGGGTACTGTCATGGTTCAGGTTTTGTCTGCCTTTAGTGTGCAATTCACTCAGCCCTCCCTCGCTCTGCTCCATACACTAATTAGCCTTAACTCCCCGTCACCTGTCAGGCAGCAATTAACCCTGATCTGCCATCACCTGTTTCCACCGCTTTATAAGACTCACCTCTTTCTGTTCCCGTCGCCGGTCCATAGCGTTCACTCCCGCTCAGTTCTCTGCCAGTATTCTTGTCAGCTCCGTTTTGTTACCGTCAGCCTGAAGACTCCTTTCAACCTGGTTTTTGTTACAGTCAGCCCATAGACTTTCCGTCAGTTTGTTTTCTCCAGAACACGGCTCAGACGTTCAGCTCTCCGGTGCACGGCTCAGACGTTCAGCTCTCTGGTGCACGGCTCCGATGTTCAGCTCTCCACTGCACGGCTCAGACGTTCTGCTCTCCAGTGTACGGCTCTGATGTTCAGCTTTCCACTGCACGGCTCAGACGTTCTGCTCTCCAGTGCACGGCTCTGATGTTCAGCTCTCCAGTGCACGGTTCAGACGTTCTGCTCTCCAGTGCTCGGCTCAGATGTTTTGCTCTCCAGTGCTCGGCTCAGATGTTCTGCTCTCCAGTGCTCGGCTCAGATGTTCTGCTCTCCAGTGCTCGGCTCAGATGTTCTGCTCTCCAGTGTTCGGCTCAGAGGTTCTGCTCTCAAGTCCACGGCTCCAGAGTTCCTCCCGGTCAGTCTCTCCACACGCCTCCTGCCGGCCAGCTTCTACACCCTACACCTCCGTCTGTTGAAAGACTCTGGTCTCATCATCCATCTTCCACACCATTCAATAAAACTCACTCATAAGAACTGACTCTGTGTGTGCGTGCTGTGTCCGGGTTCATCCCAGAAAAATATCTTAACACATTCCAGTCTTTTCCCTCTCGGAATCATATTTTTGGGGCTTTTTTTCACTGGATTTTGGAACAGTCTTCAATGTTTCGCCTGGAGATGCTAATAGCCGCTTCCTTGTTTTAACCCCTGTTGCCATGCGCAGTACGTACTTCCATTAAAATCTTATATAAACATAAAAGGCTTTATTTGTCAGGGTCCAGCCATCAGCGCCTGGCAGGCAGTTGCGGCCTTCTCTCTCCCTTCTCTCGCAGGTGGCCTTGGTTGACAGAGGGCATGGCGTACAGCTGTTTCCCATTCCACGGGGCGGTGGTGGAGCATTTAAGCGGAAGGCTACCAGCTGATCGATGCCAGAGTGTTAACTTTGTGTGGTAACCTTGGGTTGCGGATCCCACCCCGCAGCGTCCTTCGTCCTCTGAGCTCACCTCCAAGTCTCGCCAAGCTTCCCTTCGGCCTGTCAGCCGGCAGCATGGCTGCCCCGCATCCAAGCCGTTCCGTGGGACCTCCACCATCCACTCAGCCTCTTGCTCAGCTGGCAAAGTGCAGCGCCAACCCCGGCTGCTCTCCCTCTCTGGACCCACTCACTGCCACAGAACGGTTTTCTCTCCTTGAGTGGTAAGCGTTGCCACACGCTTTTGGACCATCACCGCTGCCGGCATCTAAGCTGTTCTCTTTTTACCCGACCGGCTCAATCCTCAGTCCTCGTCGTCCCTTCCCCTCGTCCTTTAAATAAATTACATTAAATAGATAAATAAATGACTAAAACTGCTCCGGTTCTCCGCTTTGTTCTCTGCATGCGGGCGAAAGCCATTAAAACCATGACATTATTTAACAACAAATTGCGCAAAAACAATGCATAAAACACCAAAAATAACAACTAATACCTAACAGGACACGATTATCTTTCATAAAAACTTTGTATGCAACCAGAGTGAGCTACTGACGTATAAATGAAAAAAAAGTTAAATATCATGGCTGTGCACCTTTAACCAGCTTGACATGCAAATCAACCTTTAGAACATGCAATCAAAAACTTGCCACTGTTCCATTACAGTTTACAGCTCAGCTTGCATTACATTTCATTGTTTGTTGTTTCATCTCTATTATTCAGCTTGTTCTGTACAGTGTCCTTGAGTGTTCTGATAGGCGCTTTTTAAAATAAAATGTATTATTATGTTATGTATGTATTATTATGTTAATCAGATTACTTTTAAAACTTGAGTGCATTTTACTTAAAGTAGACAAACGATGTGAATGAACAGTTTAATTCATTGTGTTTTTTCTTAGGAACAAGACATCACTGGCTCACGGCTGGGATTTTTTCTGTGTTCTTCCTTCTGGTTGTGGGGATTGTGGGGATTGTTTGCTACAGGTATTTGGGTTGATACCCACCTTACTTTCTTAATTTGTTACTTTACAATCACAGACTTGAGTTTTTTAATGTAACATTAAAGACAAAGTTGTGCATTTAAAAATGCTCCGAGGGATGTTCAAAGCTCTAGAAATTGCTGCTATATATATATATATATATATATATATATATATATATATATATATATATATATATATATATATATATATATATATATATAAAATGCTGCACTAAATTTCTCTAAGTGAGAACAGATTGCTGGACTTCAGTTTAGTGCAGTTTATTTAGTAAAAAATAGCATCAGCTTCCTTTGTGATTTATGAACAGCCAGAGGCAGCAGATTGAGGGGGTCATGTTCAAACATTGAAGATGCATTTTCTTTACCTAACCCTGCCTTAAATATCTCCACATCTTTCTCCCTCTTCCTCTTTGCTTTGTTCCTTGGTCGTAATGGTAGGTGACGTCTGAAGGCAAATACTTGCATCAGATTTTAGTTAGGGGAATGAAAGTAAAGGAGGTTTAATACAAATGCATACCAGACCTTTTAGATTTTTGCTTACAAAAAAAACAACAAAGCTTGCGCAAATCACATAATAAAATCTATAGAAATGTGTGATTGAAACAACAAAATGTGTATATATATTTCAAGGAGAATGAAGAGTTTATGAAATTGTGTACTTGCATTTACTGTATACTGTCTATAGGCTTTAATATGGTATGCTTTCAAGATGATTGTTATTATTGTTTGCTTGCAGATGTCTTCGCCGTGAAGTCAACCAGGACATTGAGGATCGTGTTTTAGCAGCATCATAGAGGATTGTTTTCCTTTTTAACATTGTGTGATTCCTTTGTCCATATACATATTTTTTACTTTCTATTACTGGGCAACAAAGATATCACAATCTTTCACTTTTAAACTTGTTTGTGCCTGTCAAAGCTATTACTAACCCTACTTTTTTTTTTTTTTGCTGTAATTTGCAAACTGAGATAAGCTTCTCTGACTCCTAAACATCTACCTGGTACACATTCAAACCGTCTTGACTGTTTTCTGTCATGTTTGATAAAATCTGGTTTTCAGTTTTAATGCCAAGGATTTGCACAGCCAGTTTCTTAGCAATAACTGATTCACATTAAAAGCTGTGGAAGCTTTCTCGAATGTACCACACACACAGTGTATTGTCATGTTGCGTTTCTAAGAAACTGAAGCCTTATTCCAGATGTCTATGCACTTGCTAAAGCTTTATCATGCCTTAATGTATTTTAAAAGGTTTAATCTACTGTTTTCTTTTCTCATTTGATACATCTTCCTTTAATGAAAAGTAAAGCAATACTATACATTTAGATTGATATCATCTATTTTATTAAGAAAAGTCTCCAATAATATATAAAAAGGCACTTATTATGTATATAAAAATATCAGTTCATTATGTAAATACAATATTATTTATATGGTACCATCTAAAAGCATGTTGACAGTAGAGTGAAACGGTTACATTTTGTTTTCCTGCAACCATTTGAACATATGTTGGTCCTCTGCTTCTTGGGTGTACCACAGAGCAGATGAAAGCACAGGTTAATTCAGGGTTTTGCTGTAGCTGAATGCAAACTTTAAAACAGTTTATCACTGTTCATAATCACACCCAGACCGTGCTCTGACACACTAAGGGCCTGATTTTCAAAGATTCCAAACAATACCCTCTAAATTACGTTGACAGAAAGTAAATTGTGCCACCAAAAAGTGGGTGTGTTGCGTCCACAGTGGATAAGAAGTACGAAACAGATTTGGTCCCCCCATTTAAATGAGTAGATTGCTTCTACTGCTGGCAGTTTGGCAGCCGCTGTCAAAGAAAGAGGAAGATCAAATCCTTCACATGATCTCTCCAGACACCGTTTTAATGAACGTTATCTTAGAGACAATATTCATTATTTAAAATAAGGAAAAAATATTACTCTGTTAGCAGATGTTCTGCAAAACAGAAGAAAACAATTATATTTCAAATCTTACTTTAATAAGAAAATATTAGTAACAACTCTAACCAATCCATGCTCCTCAGTCCGAACGGCATGGATTTGACAGGTTTGTTCCTGCTTTCATTCCCCTCTATTGCTCATGTTCTGGGGGTGCACTTCTAGTGTTTATATATTCGGTTATGTTAGCGGCTAGGTTAGCGGTTAGCCGTTCATTGTAGCTCTGCTGCTCTCACCAAAGACTTTAAACATGTCTGAGAGTTGCATTAAGCGAACCACATTCATGTTTATGAGATGAAGAGGAAGGCCTCAGTAGAAAGTAATAAGACCAGAGTGGATTTGGGAGATTTTTAAGATGCAATCCCCTTGAAGAGCGGAAGAGCGAGGTAAGCCGGTCTTGCGCATGCGCAGTTATTCAAAAAGGGTCTTGGGGAGACTTCTGGAAAAATCACCGACCCTAGCTTTAAGTGTCTAAATGAATGCATGCGTCTAATCCACAAAGTACAAATATTTTAATAATCAAACCCACTTTATCCCATGATTAGTTGAACCACTTGTTACTGTTAAATAATGCAAGCATTAAATGAACAAATTATTAACACCACTTTTATAAAAGGACCTTAGCAACAGTCAGCCCTTTCAAGATCAAAAACAAATTTATATTCAGATTAGATTATATTTTAATATCTTTCACCAGTTGATGAAGCTAAAACACAATTTTCACTCTACTTTTAGTGCATTTTGGATGGAAACACAAAGTAAATTAAACTTCATATGGTGGTTGAAATAGAATCATGTTTGAAAGTTCTATCTTTAGAAGATATCTTTATCATATATGATGCAAGTGTGCCAACCCTGCTTACTTCATTGCAACGAAATCTTTATCAGAACTTCTGTGTTTCACAAAGCTTTTTATTGAAATTGAAAAACATGTTAATAAAAATATTTCTACAAAAAAATGAGTGTTTTTTTTTGTCCTATCAAAAGACAATACAATGGAATGCTCACTTTAGAAGTGAATATTAAACAGGGGTGCAGAAATACTTCTGTGAACACTAAATATTAATAACTTTTATACATTTTGATAAAGCCGATGATAGCAAAACAGAATAAAACACCATGTTGTGGATGGTCCAGATCTGTGTAGAAACAAAAAAGTCTAAGGATCCTCCACAGAAAAACAAAAATCAGTGACTTGTAAATCAGAAATGGCCTGTACTGCATGTATAGTGCTTTATTAAGTCCTGAGGACCCCAAAGCGCTTTACACATTCAGTCATTCACACATTCACATGCTGACGGTGGTGAGCTACATTGTAGCCACATCTGCCCTGAGGCAGACAGGCAGAAGCTGGGCTACCATACAGTGATACCACTGGCCCGTCTGACCACCACCAGCGGGTGAAGTGTCTTGCTCAAGGATACAATGACTGAGACTGTCATAGGAAGGGTTTGAACCGGTTACAGGACAAGCTCCTAGCTCCTTCCGCAACCGTTGCCCCTTAGGAAGTGGGTAAGTACAATTAAGATTATAGAAGAAAATAACAATTAAGGTATACATAAAAGCAAAAAGTATATGTAAAAAGAGCAATAAACATATAGAAAAACAATAACAAAATCAGTACATAAAAGCCTGCTTAAACAAAACTGCTCAATGGGGCTGTGAATGTCTCTACATTTCTCTAAATCTTTTATGCCTTAAATTCATGGACAACCTAACATTTCATTATGCAAAAAAAAAGCGATTTCAAATAAGACAAATGTAACTAAGGATAACAATAAAAAGTGACCTAATGAGCACCCAGGGCAATTTATGTACAAAGGAGAGCCCACAAGAAACGAGGAGGACACACTGGGGGGATAAACCTATGGAACCAGTTCAAGCGAACACATTATAACCACAACACAAATGTTAAACTAAAAAAGGCACACAACAACAAGATGTTTCCAAGCAATTGAATTTAGTCATCTTTGGAAGCTCCTCCAGAGTCGGTTCCCTGCTTTCAGCACCCTGACGGGTTGCTCCATTTCCCTGGTGTGGCATCATAAAAAGTCTTCTCTCCCAGCCTGTACTTTAAATCTCAGAAAAGTCAACGACGTAAACAAATATCTAAACAAATATGGGCATCGATATTAGCAACGAATTGCTTTTAACCAGTTTTACAGAAAAAAATAAAACCGTAAGCAAATAACTTGTTTGAAAATACTAAATACTAACAGTGAGAATGGCTATTTTTGTAACTTTTACGCTAGAATATTGAATGCTCACCAGAAGCTTCTGTAACATGTAGGAATTTGCCCGACTTTAAATAGCCAGCTGGTTTAGTAAGCGTAGAAAAAGCAAATAGTTTAATACAATTTCAGTCAAAGTCAAACAAGGAAAACACCAAATGCCATGAAACTCTCAGGACATGTTAGTCAATGAAATCTCAGATATTTCACTTCCCCTTTTTGTTGGCATTACTGTGGTTGGGAAAATAACGATTGCTACCATCTTCATTCACAAAAACATGACACGAGAACCAGCTTTTTTTTTTGAGAAGCAAACAACGTTCCTATATTTCTCATATACTACATTTGATGCTTTGTCTCATTCACATTTACAAGGTAATGTTAATGACCCACTCCATAGAAAACCAGAAAAACCTCTCAGGATCATGCACCATACCTGCACTGACAACATAACCATAGTGAATGTCAGTCGACTCAGATATATAATGATGAAAGAAATCAGACACCATACCAGCAGGCTGAATGATTTCGTATCCAAAAGTGATTCAGTGCGAGTGAGGCTGAATCAAAGGACATGCTGGGTTAAAAAGCCATTGACATCATGAAGAAAGGCTGTGACCTACGGTTACACCTACACCCTCAGTAGATCTTCTCTACAGTATCTTCTGTCTAATCCTCACTTGAAGTCTACTTACCATATCTATACTAAAGATTAAACTACCCTCAGATGGGCTGACAGGATGAGCACAGTTTATATTGTTTAATTGGTCGCGTTAATGTTTCTGCTCTATGATGTGGCTACATTGGGCCAGAGGCATGGGAGGATGTAGATCCTAGGCCAGCGATATTACATAAGAGTTGTAGTAACAGCTGGGGCGAAAGCTGCTCTGGTAAGAAAAGCCAACAGTCAACCTGGGGACACCCCCAGCTAGAATGGTGCAGTCTCTGTGGTCGCATGTACTCTGTAGTGATACTCAAAGATCTGTGCTGTACCTAGAAGAAAGAGACCTCAAGTTAACCTTGCTCTTTGAGTTTAAACCTCTCTGTGGTCCCGTTATCCTCCTGGTGGTTTAGTGGGATATCAGATCCAGTGGTACTACTCAACTTCAGGAGAATAACCTGTAGCTTGCTCTCAAAACATGCTCCCTAGTCAGAGTGAATACATTGAGGGAGACCTTTAGTACACTTTATAGCTTTTATCTTACTCCGTAAGTAGTCTTATCACAACACTGGATAGCATATGAAGTAATTAGTGAGCATAAGTACCTCTACAGATCATTGCTGTCCTCCATGGAAGAGAAATCCACATTTGGTTCAGGGTTCTACATCTGGACAGGTTTTCATGTGTTTACCTATCTTTTTCCACGTCAAACCAAAAGAAGCTGTGGATGTGTGTTTGTGTCTGGCTTTTCTGACCTGCATTTTCACAAGCACCTGGAACCACATATTTCAAAGGATGACAGCCAATAAACTGAAATCTCTTTTTTTAACTGGTAGTGTGTAAATTTGAGTAAAGTGAACTTTGACTACTCCTTTAAAATCTCCACTGCTTCCTCTCACCCACTAGTGGAAAAGTTACTCTCTTTACCTTCAGACTGAACGCAACATTTAGGCAGGATCAACTCATGATTACTGCCCATCTAAAACAACTCAAACTTTTGACTTTTCTACCAGTTTGGGCAAATGATTTATTAGTTATTTTTTCACTTATTTAATTTGTTTGTTATGTAATGTTGTTGAACCGTACACTCATCAGAAGCCTCTGTAACATGTTGGAATTCACCCAACTTTCAACAGGAAGCTAGTTTAAAAGAAAAAAGGACCAGTGTTTCGCAACAATAAAAAAAAAACAACAACTAAGGACACGAGACTGTAGTCACCTCTGATGCAGCATTTATGCTTCCTGTTGGTACATTACTGAGGTTGGGAATCCACCCACTTGTACAGTCATTCATAAAAACATGACATGAGTGGCATTTTGTTTTGAGAAACACCTTTCTATATTTCTCACATTAGCCTCCTAGCATACCTGCCTAAGTCTCGTTTGAACAATTTCAGAAAACAAAAACACTTTTCAACAAGCACATTAAATTTATTTTTTTACAGAGTGTAGCAGTATGCTAAAATACAACTTAGGTATGATGGTATGATGATAACAAGATACTATATTTGATGCTTTGAACCAAAGAGTTTTATAAATGTACTATCAGTAAGAATCCCGCAAAGGGGGGATTGGGACCTTAAGGGCATGAGATGTCAGATACTGCACCCTTGTACACTTCCTGTTGATAGATCATTGAAGCTGGCTAAAAACCCACTTCCTAAGTCTTTGTTCATAAAACCATGTGATGGCATGAAAAACATGTTTTTTTTAATTAAACACTGGTCCTTGTTTCTCATCAACCACATCAGATGCTTTGTCACAATACAGGAAAATGTTAATGACACGCTCCACAGAGAAACTGGTGCCAAACATATACTGGGGTCTAAAGGAACTCAGTTAATACCAAAGCAAATTGAGAAGTATAATAATAATAATAATAATAAAGAAACTCACACATTGTGCCAGCAAGCTGGGTGTTTTCTAAATTGAAAGTGGCTGAGTCAGGTTGAGTCAACAGAAAGTAAACTGAAAGCTTTTGTGCTTTGTTCTTTATTTAACTATGATGCTATGCAATGTTCAGCAGAGGCAACATACAGTAGTTTGCCTCTTTCTCTACCTTTATACATTTAGACATTCATGACCAACAGACAAATTTTGAATGAAAGAATGAGAGTTCAATTCGATTTGTTTTCTTCCTGATGGATAAAAATGACACTGAAGTGACTCAATCTTGTAGCATTTGTTTTTTAGTTTTCGCAAGTGACTGGGACATGTTTAAAAATCACGTTCAAAACATTCAGATTTCCATGGTGACAGAACAAGGTGCAATGAGGGCTGACAGCAGTAGTATGATGGACTTTGTCCAGACAGCGCAAATTCCCAGATAGATTTGGAATGATATCTTCTTCCTGACATGGAAATGTGGTCTAATGTATAAAAGCAATTGCCCCAAATCTTAGGACTAGTTGTGTCGCTCGTTGTAGCAGCATTTGCCATTAAACATCTTTTTCTTCACTTTGGGGGAATTTTGGCTCCCTGTTCTTGACAGATATGTTTTATTTCAGCCACACTGTAGGGATCTTAAATGTTGAAACCTTGATTAAGGTCATACCATAGCATCTCAATTTGATTTGAGCCAGGACTTTGACTAGGCCACTCCAAAAACTTACTTTTGTATATTTTGAGACATTCAAAAATAAACTTTCTTGTGTCCTTACGGTCATTTTCCTGCTGTATGACCTAAATCCAGGGAACCTGAACTTTGAACCTGGCATGGTGTTGCGTTTAAAAGGTTTATTTTTAAAAGAGACCAGGACAATAATCTGAGATCCTCTGCAGGAGCAAACTGGTGACCAGGCGGAGAAGAGAGCAGGCTTACTCACTGCAGAGGAGACAGGCAGGATGGCTGAGGCTTGGGTGAGCAGAGCTTTGGCTTTAACTGCTGAGAATGTTTTGTTCAGAGGGGTAGAGGCTAGATTGGAGCATGGGTATGGGTCATGTATGGAATTCCGAGCAGGGCAGACAAATACTGGGGCAAGGCAAGCCTCGTTGACGTGGAGTAAATTCAGGTTGTGGTCCAGAAAACAGAAGCTAGACAGATGCAAGGACAAAGCAAGGCAGGAAAATCCAGAAAGGTGACCAAGGACAAGGAAATCAGGCATGAAGAAATGCCGCACATCTAGTTTCAATAGCTTTCAATAGCCTGGTGCTGTCTGACTGCAGCGGGCTCATGAAGGGCAGGAAGCAGGTGTGTGAGATGAGCTTGGTTGCAGTAGTGGATAGGTACAGTGAGTAAATCTTGATGACAGCAGGCAGAGGATGTGTGGCAGAATGCAGACAGGCCAGACCCATGACATAAGGTTGCAGTTGCTGGACATTTTCCTTTAAGGTTTTGCTTTAGACAGCAGAATGCATGACAGGGTATCTCTCACCACATTCTAAGCCTCATTGCATCCTCTGTGTTTGAGAGGAACGTAAAGCGGTCAGGGAAGTTCCTGTCTGGGAGAAACCCTCCTGGTCTAAATAAGCTAACGCACTAGCTGTTATTAGCTTGACGCACATTACACCTAACCCCCGAAGCTAACCCTGAACTCTTAAAAACAGCTTTATAACCCTTTCCAGACAATTGTCAATTACTTTTTACTCATTTGCTATTAAAGTTCTATAGATTTAATGTGATGTGTTTATTTTTAAGGTCTTCCAGCCGACAGGTTTTATTGTCGTGTAATTTAGCTTTCCAAAAAATGTGGTAAATAGCAGTCAATCCATGATTCAACAAGATGGATGAGTACTCTTTCACAAATGGCAAGGTTGGTTGTTCATAGTTTATTTTCATTCCATAAAGGAAATCATCATTTGAGAAAAGCACTTTAATCTGATGATCCTGATCTAATTTTAATAATGGTTGAACAACATACACAGGAAATTCTAAGTGAACGAAACTACAAAATGTATTTGCTTTCAAAAGGAGTTAAGAATGACACCGGAGGTTATTTGACCTTTGAGCACAGTGTTAGCCAATGCATCTTTTTTCTGTACTTCCTCTTAATGATCGAGTGAAACTGTTAAACCAGCTTCTTACTTCCGCTTCTTACTCTCAGATTATTCATTCATAAAAACAAATTGAAACAGACAACCTGTTTTTTTTGACAATGTAGTTCTTTTATAATAAAGAATGTCTGATTCAAATTTTTTTGCCATTCACATCGCAGGGAAACAAGCAGGGGTCGAATTCACACATATGCTTTATGTGAGCAAAAAAGTTGTTTCTCATTAATCCACAGAGTAGTGTTGAGTGTACCTTTTACTCAAAGTACTTTAACATTTCACAGTCATCACGTTTTAACTGTAACATTTACTGCATTGTACTTTATGTAGTGGCACTGCTGTTAAAAAGCATTTCAAGGTCCTAGACAGTCTCCAGAGCTCAACCCCATAGAAGATTTGTGGAGGGAAGTGGCCTAGACAGTCTCCAGATCTCAACCCCATAGAAGATTTGTGGAGGGATGTGAAAGTCTGTGTTGGCCAGCAACAGCCCAAAAACATCACTGCTCTAGAGATCTGCATGGAAGAATGGAGAATGGCTATACACCTTTAAGAAGTCCTCTTTAATTAGACCTTTTTTTTTGCTCAATCTGCCTGTCTCCATCTTGCAGGTTCTGCTTTTGGATTCCTCTCTCTTTATAAACAATGTTGAAGTAATCTACACACTTTGCATGGCTGCGCCTTTATAAGATTTATTCTTTCACCTTATCCTATGAGGATTCCCTGACAATGAAATTTGGGAAAATCAAAGGCTTTGCCTGCACCTTTTTGTTCTGCCATGTTTGCAGTGAGCTGGAAAAGATCTGTGAGATGTTAAGCTGCCGCTGTTATAAAGGAATACATGTCGACATGTCACAAATACAAATATTCTAATAGTATTTACTATGTGTATGTGCTTTTGCATCATATTGTAAAATAAGAATAATTTTACTTTCTGTTTTGACAACAAAGGGGCTTTCCACAAGTCTCGTTTTCTCCCAGCAATGTTGTTTTGGGCATATTTTTAGCTGTTCTAGTGAGAAACTAGAAACTAGTGCCTCAGATCTGTAATGCAAACAGTTGGTCTATTTTTTAGAGCAAATGTGGTTAACTCAAACCATGATGGCACCTCGATCAAATCAAATACATTTTGTAATTAAAAGGGCAACCACAAGATTATCACAATTACTGAGCTTGTACTGGTATGAGTGGAGCATTTTTATTGATAGAAACATAACATAAACCAAGGTTTTAGTTATTTTTTAAGTTAAGGAGACAAATAACTAACCCATTGTGCTCTTTTACGATAATCCATAACTCACTCGTGATAACTCTTGGTTTTTAAAGTGTCTATTTAACACTGAGGTCTTTAGTTCAGAAAGGATGTGTTTCATTGTGAGCATAGTGCAAAGTTATATGTTGAAACTATCAACATCAATGAAAATTCTAACTTTAATGATAAACGTCTAATTGCATTTTAGAAAGATGATGTAGCCCTTCCCAAAGTTACTTCAACGGAAGGTTTCCAGATGGATATGCGGAGCAAATCTATCTGGCGGAGTCAGAATTAAGCCCAAAGGAGGAGAGATGAGCGGCTGAGATCTCGCGAGAGCTGTGAGCTGTGCGTAAGTAAAATGGCGGCATACATGTAGTTCAAAATTAAATCCACTCAGGTAAGTAATAACCAATAACTGAAAATTAAAAGTAAAGTTTAAACATTAACAATTGTCTCATTTTCACGAGGGAACAAACTGGAAGAAGAGACCTTGACGAGCCTGGAGAGCTACCTGGACGAGTGTTTTGACAACATCGTGATGGGGAAGAAAAAAAATCCCGCAGCCACAAACACACCTTCACTCAAACGAACCCGGTCTAGCTCTACCGGCGCCTCAACTTCCACTCTATCACCCGACAGGAGCTACAGCGACGTCCTGGAGTCCATCGACAAAAAGCTTACCAGCCTGGACGCTCGCCTCGCCTTGGTAGAGGTGCTCCACAAAGAGTTCCAGGCTTTGAGGGAAGCGGTCGAATTTAGCCAAGCCCAGCTAGCTTCTGTTGCCGCGGAGAACGACGCGCTGAGGGTGAAAGTCACGGAGCTTACCGAGGGGTTGACGCGGCTGTCCGGCGAAAATAAGAAGATGAAAGAATCCATTCTGGACATACAGTCGCGAAGTATGAGAGACAACCTCGTCTTTGCAGGCATCCCGGAGCGCCAAGAAGAGGACCCTGAGTTTGCTATACGTGAGTTTCTCCAGCAGAAGCTGAAAATCCCGGCGGAACAGGTAAAAAACATCACCTTCCATCGCGTTCACCGGCTCGGAGGTAAGAAACCCGATAAAATCCGCCCTCGTCCGATTGTAGCCAAATTTGAGCATTATAAACAAAAAGTGTTTGTTAAAAGCTATGGCCGCGAATTGAGAGGAACGGATTTCAGTGTTAATGACCAGTTTCCTAAGGAAATCCTAGACCGTAGGCGAGTGTTATTTCCAATCAGGAAAAAATACATTAATGATGGCGTCAGAGCTAACGTTGCAGTTGACAAACTTTATATCAATGGTCAGTTGTTCAGGGATCAGAAGATCACTCCTTGGCTTTATTAGATGCACAAAGGGTGGATTTATAGCTTGTCACGCTTGAAAAGAAAAAAAAAATGTTTGGAACACGGTGATAAAAAATAAATAAACGCACAGCTCAAGAGGACGCTTGCACGGTATGGTTGCTAGTCACGGTTGGGTACACGAGGCATGGGTGATGGTTATTTCTCTTTCATCTTTTCTCACTCTTTGCACTTTCTTAATTCTCTGTCTTTCTTTATATTATTCATCTGCTCCTCTCCTGCTGACCAGGAAATCACAAGCACGTCAGATGATGCTACCTGGGTCTTTGTATAACTATTCTTCTGAAGACATGCACTTTTCAACTTCTCACTTTCACCTATGATGAATGTAAAGTTTGTGTCATGGAATGTGCATGGAGCAGGCACCAGGGAAAAACAGCTAAAGATCTCTAACCAGCTTACAAGATTAAAGGCAGATGTTGTCTTATTGCAAGAAACCCATAAATCAGATACAACTGTAAGTGATCTTAACTCACCTGAGTTCCCTGATGTGTTTGCTGCCTGCTATAACTCTAGACAGAGAGGAGTAGCAATTTTAATCCACAAAAACGTTAGTTTTAAAATATTAGATAAAATTATTGATCCTGAAGGTAGATTCATATTAATTAAAATATCTATTCATAACCAGAAGTTATGTATTGTTAGTGTATATGGTCCAAATGTTGATGAACCCTCATTCTTCCACAAACTCTTCCATGCACTTTCAAAACACGGGGATTGTTCTCTAATTATTGGGGGTGACCTCAACTTTGGTCTAAATGAGGAAATAGACAGGCTGAATACAACAGGGTCTCAGCGTAGTTGGCAGTCATTAAATATAGTCAAACAATACATGAGTGATTTTGGTCTTTGCGATGCATGGCGTTCTCTTCATCCTAATAGTAAGCAATATACTTTTTTTTCAAATGTTCACCACTCTTATTCTCGTTTGGACTATTTCTTAATCAGCAGTTCGCTGCTGTCGGACGTTTCAGATGCTGTAATTCATCCTATCGCTATTAGTGATCATGCTCCTGTTACTTTAACCCTAACAAATAAAAAAATAACCCCACAAAACAAGAGCTGGAGATTTAATACATCGTTGCTTAAAGATGAAGATTTTAATAAATTTTTCAAAGAAGAGTGGGCTTCATACTTAGAACACAATGATCTGCCAGGCACTTCAGCATCTATACTTTGGGAAGCAGGGAAAGCAGTGATGAGAGGTAAAATAATTTCATTCTCATCTCACAAAAAGAAGTTGGAAAACAAGAAGATTCAGGAATTAGAAGAAAAACTTAAGTTACTAGAAACTTCCCTGGAAGAGGGAAAGTTGGGAAAAATCCGTAAAATAAAACTAGAATTAAACCAGTATATTGAAAAGCAAAACAAATTTCTAATAGAAAAACTTCGATTAGAAAATTTTGAACATGGCAATAAGTCAGGAAGCTTCTTAGCTAATCAGTTAAAAATAAATAAAGAGAAAACGACTATATTTGCAGTTACAGATTCCAATGGGAATACATTACATGATCCAGAATGTATAAATAACACCTTCCGTGATTTCTACAAAATTTTATACACATCACAGATAAATCCATCAGACAATGTCATCAAGCAGTTTCTGGATAAAATTACACTTCCTAAACTATCAGATAACCAAAGAACAACACTGGACTCACCGCTGACAACAGTTGAAGTTCAGGAAGCTTTAACAAGCATGCCCAATAAAAAAGCTCCAGGTCCAGACGGATTCCCTACTGAGTTTTATAAGGAGTTCTGGAGTATTCTGGCACCAACGTTTCACAGAATGTTGCAAGAAATTCAGGAAAATGGCAGATTTCCAGCTAATATGAACTCTGCCACCATCAGTCTTCTGCTTAAGCCAGGCAAAGATCCTATGATGCCCACCAGTTATCGTCCCATATCCTTAATCAATGTGGATATTAAAATAATATGTAAAGCTTTTGCAAAACGATTAGACAAAGTCACTCCTTTCATAATCCACCCAGACCAAACTGGTTTTATCAGAGGAAGGCAGTCATCCACAAATACACGCAGATTACTTAATTTAATAGATTATTCCTACAGTACAAATAATAAAACTATTATAATGTCTTTAGATGCAGAAAAAGCATTTGATAGAGTAAACTGGAATTTTTTATTCGCTACTCTGCATAAATTTGGTTTTGGCAATTTTTTTATAAATTGGTTAAAAATTTTATACAGCTCTCCTACAGCCTGTGTCAGGACAAATAATCAAACATCTTCCAGCTTTTGTCTCCAGAGGGGCACTAGGCAAGGATGCCCACTTTCCCCCTCACTTTTTGCCATTTTTATTGAACCTCTAGCAGCAACAATTAGACAAACAAAGGTTATTAAAGGTATAAAATGCATGAATATAGAGCATAAGATTAGTCTTTATGCTGATGATGTATTACTCTATCTTCAGCACTCAAACTCTTCCCTTTCTCAAGTAATTAGATTACTAGAATCCTTCTCAAAGGTTTCTGATTACTCTATAAACTGGTCTAAATCTACGGTACTGCCAATTAATTGCTCTTTCCAAAACCCCCTAGATTTACATTTGCGCTCAGGAAACATCACATATTTGGGTATCACTGTGTCGTCTAAACTTGCAGATTTAGTAAAATCTAATCACATCCCACTTTAAAAAAAGATAGAAGATGACCTGGATAGATGGAAATCGCTTCCAATTTCACTCATGGGTAGAGTAGCTTCGATTAAAATGATGGTCTTACCTAGAATTAATTACTTATTTTCAATGATCCCCAATAAACCATCATGTGACTGGTTTAAATCTCTAGACTCTTCAATCTCTAAATTTCTTTGGAAAGATAAACCGCCCCGTATCAGCTTAAAGACGCTACAGAAAACTAAAGACAGGGGGGGACTAGATTTGCCTAACTTCCATAAGTACTACTTGGCAAATAGACTACAATATATCACTAAATGGATAAAGCAAAATCCGTTAGACGAGCCCTGGATAGATATAGAACAGAAAATATGCAATAATATCAGGATTTCAGATTTGCCGTTTATTAGCTCAAATATAAAACGGCATACATGCTTTAAAAATATCAATATCAGCTCTACTCTGACAGCATGGTGGGAGTTTCTTAAAATGACAAAGTCGTCACTTATCCCATGCAGTCGTACACCCATCTGGAACAACCCTGACATCCTACAAAATAATAATATGATAAACTTTACATACTGGAAGAATAAAGGTATTGAATATCTGGAACATTTACTTGATGGAACCGAGTTCATCAATTTTTCCAAACTAAATATGCAATATGGCATTAGTAAAAATAAATTTTTGGAATATGAACAACTTAAATCTATAATTAGAAAAAAAATTAAGCATATTAAAGGTGGTTTACAAATTCCAAGTAATATATTAGAGTTCCTAGATTTAAACCCCCCCAAACTACTGTCTAAATCATACAGGACACTGACTAAAATAGATGATTCAATATCTCTTCCTATTACGAAATGGGAAGAGGATCTATCAGTCAACTTTGAACAAGACTTCTGGGCTCAGATATGTCTAAGAACTTTCAAATTGACTAGTAACACCAACTTACAACTAATACAATACAAAATCCTTCACAGAGTACACTACACAGGACAAAGATTATTCAAGATGGGTCTGGCACAATCTAATATCTGTCCACACTGCATAGGCAATCATCCTGATAATTATTTTCATGCGTTATGGTTATGCACACCAGTCCAGAGGTTCTGGACACAGATATGTATTGACTTATCAAAGTGCTTGAGCTGTAAAATTACACCTTCCCCATCAGTTTGCTTGCTTGGTAATTTTGAGGAAAGCCCTCTGGGGAATAAAATAGTTTACATGGTTTTCACTGCACTATGTATCGCAAAGAAAACTATCCTCATGAATTGGAAAAGTAAGGAGAATCTCAGTATCAATCAATATAGAGATCTTTTGTTGGATCATATTAATCTTGAGACAGCATCTGCATCCACATCTGTTCGATCTCTTTGGGCTCCTTTGATTAGCACTATCACTTAGTGGAATGGGGGGCGGTGGGTTGCTTCCTGCAGGGTGCAGTGGCTGGGTGGAGGGGTTCCTGGGGCTCTGGGGGCACTTGGAGTGGGGCGCTTGGTGGGTCTGACTCCAGGGTCTGTTGCCCCCATATGGGAGGAGCTTGGGAGGCCTACGGGTGGCCCACAGCACCGCTTGCGGCGCTCTTGGGGAGCTATGCGGGGACGGACGTGGGTTACTGACCTGGTAGCTGTGCTGTCGCTGGGTGGGTCCTGGGTGGGTCTGGGGGCCTGGGGTCCCTGGGGCGCGCCGCCCTCGGGCGGGGGCCCCGGCGGGGCCTCGGGGGTTCCGGTTCCGGGGGGTGTGCCGCTTGGGGTCTGGGCCGGCGGGCGCCCAGGTGTCCGCCCCTGCACGGGGCCTCTGGTGCGCTGGGGGTCCTCAGGGCCTGTTGAGCTGGTAGGGGGGCATGGTCATTAACATCTCAGGGCAGATGCTCTTCCCCTTCTTTGGGTTGGCATTCTGCTAGTGGGGGGAGGGGAGGGAGGGGGAGTAGTGACTTACCCAGCCTGGATGTCTAGTGTCGAATGTATGGTGAGATGTTTGAATGTTAGTGTTGGGGAGGGTTTAAATCTACGGGTGGTGTGGGGGGGGGGGGGGGTTTGGTGGACGTTCTGGTGGGCTTGTGTCCGGCCCCCTGTCCCGGTCCTGGTCCGTGTAGTCTCCCGGTGCGGGTCTCACCTGGGGGGTGGGGTTTGGGATGACTCTTGCGGGCTGGCTGGCCAGGGCCCCCCATCTTATTAATTAATTTATTTAATTATATATTATTATTATTATTATTATTATTATTATTATTATTATTATTATTATTATTATTATTAATTTTTTTTTTTTTTTTTTTTTTTTTTTTTTGGGGGGGGGTAGCATGGGGGGTGGGCTGGGGGAGGTAGAGGTGTTGGTCCTGGTGGGTGGTTGGCTGGCGAGCCCTGCGGCCTCTCCCCGGCCCCCGGGCTATGGTGGTGCCGCTGGAGGGGCCCCTTTCTCCGGGTGGGGCTTTCGGGGAGCGGGGGTGCCTATTGGAGTCAGTAGGGGAGCTGGCTCCCTGGGTTGGCTCCCCAGTCCTTTGCTCCCCATCCCCGGACTCCTCCCTCTGCCTGCTCCATCACGCAGCCACACATGTAGGTCCTTGGGGAGAGGGCGTTACTGGAGGTTGCCACCTTTTGGTGACGTCCCTCTCCCCAATTTTATCATGCATTTTAGACACTTTCACTCCAAACATTTTCACAACGCACATCCATGTAGGCCACGATATGGGGGGGGTGGGGGGAAGACGTCTGGGGGGGGGCTTATGTTGTGTGAGCCTCGCCCCGGGCGGCTCCCTTCACCCCCTCTCGCATTTAGACATTGAGGGTTCTTCTGGGTAGTTGCTTGGAGGGGGGGCGCTGGCACCAGCTCCCTTCCGGAGGGGGGGTGGGCTGTGCCGTGCACCCCCTTCGGTGCTCCCAGTTTTAAACACACCTGAGAACAACATGCAACAACACAACATCTGAGCGGGCGTAGGGAGGATCGGGGGTCTTTTGCACACCCCCGATCTCCGATCGCGGCACGGAGTCTGGGGCCTGGAGGAGGTGCGGGCCACTGGGTACGGGGTCTTGGCGGGGGGCTGTTGCGGCTGGCCGGCGGCTTACCGGATCTGGGGCTGACGCCTCTGCTCTCCCCAGGAAGGGATGGGGGGCAGGGGTGGCTAGGGTAAGGTCGGGGTGGGAGGGGGTTTATTAGGTATATAGTGGGTGATGGGGGGCTCTGGTCGGATGGCCCGTACGGGTCGTGTCGGCCCCCCCTCTTTGGGGGGCATGGTCCGGGGGGCGCCTGGTCCGGGGGCGGGGCCGGGGGTCGGGCACAGGCAGTCGTATTGTTGAATTGTGGTGACCCCCCCCCACTTGGGATTTTTGGATGTGAATGCTATGTGGGAATGTGTGTAAAGCGTCCTTTTTTTTAATTTATTTATTTATTTATTTTTTTATTTTATTTATTTATTTATTTTTTTGGTGTCTGTGTGTGGCGAGTGGGGCACAAGGGAGGGATGGTGTGAATGAGTGTGTTTTTTTTTTTTTTTTTTTTTTTTTTTTTTTTTTTTTCCCAGGTTTGGGTTCGGTCCGCTCCCTCTCCCAAGATCATCTCAAGTCTCCGCTAGGTGCGGAGCCCATCCCCCCACGTCCTGCCCTCCTCCGCTGCGTTGGCGGGCGCCTTGACCCTCTGGCGCGTTGACGGTCCTCGGGTTTGGGGCGGGTTCCCGGGTGGGCGCCGGCCCATTCCCGGCGGTGGCTTCGCGGGGCCTGGCCCCCCGGGGGGCGGCCGGGGCCCCTGCCGCGGGGGCGGGGCGCCCCTGGGGCCTCTGGCCCCCAGGGCCCATGGCCAGGACCACTTCAGCGCGGCCGGCTGCCGGCGGAGCCCACGGGCTCGTCCCCGCGGCTCTTGAGGGCGTCGGCATTGCGGTGGCTGGGGGATTTCCTCGGGGTCGTCTCTCCTCTTTCCTCAGGGGGGGGTTGCAGATTTCCTGTGAAGGCCCCTCTCGGGCGCACTGCTTTGGGGGCCCCTTTGGGAGTCCGGGGTTATGGGTTCCCTGACCCCTGCCTCTGTGCTCGAGGAAGGTGGGTCTTCGGTTCTCCACAATCACTATCAAGCCATTTCCTTCTGGATAATTTTCACCTAAATTAGTGCACTCTCACAATCTCCCACAGGTGCTGGGTCCCAGGTATTAAATGTTCACTTATATATAGAAAGGCTATAATTTATTTACTTTCTTTTACTTTTTTTTTTTTAGGTATCACATTACACATGTCAGCTTAAATAATAATACATATGATTTAGCAATGGTATCAAGGTGTTACACGATTGTATCTGTTGCTTTATGTCTGTTGGTTGTGCTGTTCTTTTTGTGTCTCTTTCCAGGTGATGGAGCAGACAGAGGAAGTTTTATCATTCTCTTCCTTTTATCTCTTCTTTCTTTCACCTCTTCTTTCTCTTTTTTTTTCTCTTCTTGTTTTTCTTTTACTCTCCTACTTTCCCATTGTAGTGTCCATATAATTTGAAATTCTCCCTGCAGGAATCACAATAAAGCTATTTACACGCACAAATCAAGCGGAGCATTATGGCGAAAGCTGTTTGCTCCACTTGTGAAAGTAAAATCTGTCGAGCTCTATTTGGCATTAAGATATCAATTTTTATTGCCACTTTGCTAGACAGGACACTGGGAAAAAAAAAAAGAAAAAAAAAAAAAAAAAAAAAAAAAAAAAAAAAAAAAAAAAAGAAAGATGATGTAGGAAGATAATGGTCTGTGAATATTCAGTAACCTAGAGGCTGCTTTTTTGCTTTACAAGATCGAATCATTTACTGCATGCAGCCAGACTGTCATGGCTTTGATGTCTTTCGCCCACATGCAGAGAACAGCCAATCAATCAATCAATCAATCAATCAATCAATCAATCAATCTTATTTGTCAACTGCAATTTGTTTTGCAATCGAAAATTCAGTTCCAGTACAACCGTCCATCACATACACTTAAACATTTTGGGGGAACGATTGACTGAGGCCTTGCGTTGCCAAGGAACGCAGCCACTCGGCCGTCATGTACAGCCGTGAAGGCTGCATTCCTCCAAACTGCCTTAGACCCCGCTTTACACGGAGTTCACGAGGCGCTGCCCTTGAATCTGTCGAAGGAAGAGCAACAACATGGGGGAAAGAAAGAGACAGATGTTTGCCTATTTATGCTCTCACCAATAAAGAGACAAACAACTGACACAAAAAATATAGCATAATATAGCACGAAAAACACAAATAACACAAGACAACATGTATGCAGAAGGTAAACATTTGAAACCTGTCGCGTGTGCGTAATTCATCAGTTTTATGAGTATCAGTTATGCGTGTGTGTTTGGGCGAAAGTGTTATATCTCCGTGAACACTCTCCAGAGGCCATTGTCCTTGATGTTATCAGCCGGCCCACAGTTCAGAAAGCATCATCAGGTGTCAGCGGGGGAGGGGGGTAGCCGGGGGCTTTTCTGAGCAATCTCTGTCATAACGATCCAGGAGTTGAGATAGGAAGGGAATCCAAATATGTTATTTGTTATGAGACAAGCTGCACTGCCTTTCCTGTCAGCTTTTAAGTCTTTTGCTGGCTCCACATAGTAAATCCAATTTTCCAAATTATTGGGCTTTTTTTGCGCTTCACTTCCAGATTTTATCCCATCTCCCCTTGAGTTCAACCACCAAAGCCAGTCTGCGTTCCAGCACAGCCAGCTTTTCGGCTTCGCTCCATTCACCTTCCAGGTTTGTCCGTTCACAGCCAGAGTGAGCGCGTCATGCAGCCGGCAGCCTGATCAAGGCCAAATGGCTCTGACATCCGCTGTATTTGCCGATACTTAAAAAATCCACAAAAACCAATAAGTAGAGATCCCAGTATCCTTAATCCAAATGTGAAAATTTCAAACGTCCAGGAATGACAAGGTTGAAAGACACACCATTTTCCTCCAGGAATTTAGGGTGTATCTCACAAAATAAGTTAAATCAGGACTGGACGGGTCCCCCTTCTGTTGCCTACCCGTCGAAAAAAAAAACGATCAATAGTATTCAGAGACCAGCTTACCAGATCCATGTTTTTCAGAGTTCGGTTGATATGAAGAAAGTGCTCAGAAGACAAGACATAGCAAAGCAGGGGGGGGGGGGGGGGGGTAAAAGCTGCAGAGACAGGAGAGCTAGTGCAGATTTTGGGGAGTTTATTTAAAGGGAAAGAGACGACTGGACCGAAGGCAGTGTTTTGGGCGAACGCACGGATGAACTGTGGGCAGAGAAAGGAGAGGTCAGACGCCGGCAACGATGCGTGTCCAGAAGCGTGCAGCAACGCTCACCACTCAATGGGGTAGGAAGCCGTCAGGGAGGTGGCAGAGAGTGGGTCCAGTGACGGAGTGCAGCCGGTGATGATGCTGCAGCAGGCCGGCGGACAGGTGTCGTCATGCCAAACGAGTTATCCCCACCAGAATTTGCATCCCCTGCGTCGGGAGCGCATTCAGCTGGAAGAACGAATCTAGTCAACTCCGCTTTATTTCCAACCTATTAGGAGAGGAAATTAAGATGTTTTACTTTTCTTAATGAAATATATGACTGGTGTCGTTACATTATAGTTCAGTGAGTGGGTTAAAACTGAAAATGTGACACGTGTTAGTACTATTGTAGGGGATTGCTATGTGGGTTAAAACTCGATTGATGACTTAATATAACACGTTCTGGGAAAGTAAACGGCTCTGTGGTAATTTCCAGATGTGTCATGAAAATGTGAGCTTTTATGTTATTTTGTGATTGTGGCATGTCTGTCTGCTGAAACCAAAAATCCAAATTCCTGAGTCATTCACATCTGTCTACTTGTCCGTCTTTTTTTTCTTTTTTGGTATCTAGACCCACGTGAATGGATCATATAAAGCGGATTTCAAGTGTGATCAAATGAACACTGAATAAAGTTAGAGCCAAAATGATCAGATCTAATGAGATTTTAATTCAAGCAACAAACATAACTATACTAAGAAAAGAATGTATGTCGCTTTTAAAAAAATGGAACAATATATGAGCTAATATATTGATTTATTGTTTGGAACTCTGGGAGTTCCAAAACAATCTATTTCATTTTATTAGAATGTGATGTTTAAAAATATTTATACTTCACAATACTGGAGGTTAAACGTTTTATTGATTTCAATCACACTCCCGACGCAGGGAATACAAAGACGCAGGGGATACAAATTCTGGCGAGGATAAGTCGTTTGGCACGACACGTGTCGTGTTGGTGGAAAGTGGAGAGATCCCACGAAGCGGCTTGGAGACAGAGTGGCCTGGCTGCCGGCTGAAAGGGCCGAAGGGTTTCTCGGCGGGACTTGGAGCTGGGCTCGGAGAACGAGAGGCGCTGCGGAGTGGGATCCGGGGGCGAGGTAACCTGAGACACAGGAGAGGCAGGTTAACGAACGTTAGGAGATAGGCAGTCGTTAGACAGAGGCCAAACGAGGTGTACCACACTAGGTTAACACTTTGGCGTCGTTCACCTGGCAGCCTTCGCTTAAATGCTCCACCACCGCGGCGTGGAATGGGAAACAGCAGTGTGCAACGCCCCCCTGTCAACTGAGGCCACCTGCAAAAAGGGGAGAGAGAAAAAAGGGAGCAGCAGCCTGCCAGGCGCTGCTTGCTGGATCCTGAGACAGACAACATGCTGTTAGTTACTGTACATGACATTAACTAAGAACATGGGAGAGTGTTCAGAAAAAACAACAACTGCAGGTGTTGTAAAAATGATAAAAACACATGCTACTTGTAAGATCCAAATATTTCGATTTTATGAAATAAGTATAGAAGTGATGAAGAACTTGGTTATTATGCTGAAGTAAACATCGGAGTAATCCTCGGCTTACAAGCATGAGGCTTCACGTTACAAAACAGTTAGCTGTCTTTAAAGTGGAAGATAAATTCCTTGTCGAAGTCATACAACATTCTCCAGCTTTATGAGATCAAAGAAGTAGAAAATGGTGACTTGTTTTTTCTTGCTTATAATTGAGTAGATGAGTCAGGGGACTGTTTGTCTCTGCAGGGTTGGTGAAACGGGTGTATTAAGGTGTGGCTGTGACCAGTGGAAACCGAAAATGACAGAAGTACATCTGACCTACTTATCTCATCTTCCAGTGCTAGTTTTGTCATTCAACCCTAGCAGGCACTTTAGTAAAAAATGTTGATGCTGCCACTCCTGTAGGCCCCCTGAATGTAAATTTAACAGTCAGCCATCCCTAATGTTCCCTGTTGAAGCAAGTATCTGTCGCTAACACGACAAGGAAATGGTGCAATTGCGCTCTCATTTTCTTTTGCTTTAAAGACTTTCACTTTCTAAGGTAAGTTAAGAAGGTAGTAACATTTTACTTCCTATATTTTCCTGTTATTTGCCATATATTGCTTGCAGAAATGTTGTGCAGCTTTTGTCACTCATAGTGACATTAGACTTCCCTTCAAAAATATGAATGACAAAGGCATACCAAAGCTGGTTCTGAAAGCAGTTTTTTTTTTGATAGTATATCATCCACAAATAGACCATGAAACTTCAGTGATGAATATATATTTAAAAAGGGACAGTGCATATTCATAAACATATAAATGTACAATGCCTTGGGAAAGTATTCGGCCCCCTTGTGTCAGGGTTCTGCGGCCTGCGCCTGGTCAGGGTGCCTCTGTTTTCCTCCCTCTCTCTCTTCCCACAGGTGGCTGCTGATGAGCAGGGAGGCACTGAGCCGCAGGCGTTCGGCATTACGCGGCCCTCTGGGATTATTGAAGTATGTATGATTCTGATTCTGGGTACCAGCCCTACACTGCCAGAGTGTTAACCCAAGTGGTATGACTCAGTCGGCCTCCATCTTATGACATCCCTCGTTCCTTGCGCTTACCTTTGCCTCTTGTGCTCCAGGTTTGATCGGCTCCGGATGCTTATGTCAAAACTTGATTTATGACACCTGTCACCCCCACACTTCCGGACCCCCTCCCCATTTTATGACACCTGTCACCCCTATGTGACCCCCCCCCCCCCCCCTTAGCCCCACCTCACACACACACACACACACACACACACACACACACACACACACACACACACACACTCTCACACACACACACACACACACACACTTTAAGTATTTATTTGACTATATATTTAATTATTCTTTTATATATTTAATTCTTTAATTAATATGGTCAAGGTCGAGAAATGTGTTTTTTGTGGGGTTACTTAATACCAAACGTGTAACTTTAGTTGTTGTTTAGGATATGAAACTTTGCTCTTTAGCATAAAAATCTGTCTCTTGACGCTAAAGGGCTATGGTTGATGACGATAAACAGATTACACCAATAACCACACACAACGGCAAGATAAGTTTTCTCTTCAGTCCTTTCTCCCCTCTAAGCAAACAGCAGGGTCTTAGCTAAAAGCGGGTCAGTGGACGCAACCGTTCATAGTGTCTTACACGGCCGAAATGTAAGCTTGAGCCGGGCTCAAGCTTACATTTCGTCAAAAGACAAAGAGTTTGTCAAAAGAATACCCCCGGCGGGGGGAAATAAACGTAAGATCAAAGGTTAATCAATCAGACAGGTTTAGAGGCTGCAAAGGGAGGCTCCCATCCCCTGCTGGGGTAGGTGTCGGCCGATGAGACGACCTGCAGCATGACGCGACAGAAAACCCCTTTTGCAATCAAAGCTTATCAGGCGAGTTTTAGGGTTTTACAGCATGCTAGCCAAGACGTTTTTTCCCCCGGTTGCTTGCAGTAAATGTGTCTTTTTATTAAATCCAGTTCAATGAAAGCCCTGCAGTAACTTTGAACGCCAACCCTTGTCTTTCTTTCAGGTATTCCTTGAAAATTAAAGAGTGATGGTGCACAAGTCACCATCACTTCATTGGGATTCCCAAGTGAAGTGATATGACTATTGTGATATGGTATTACCTTGTGTGGAAAATTGTAAATAAATAACAATGTGTGCATTCTGGAGCATGTAACAAAAGTAATTTCCCTTTGGGATCATTAAAGTATGGCTAAGTCTGAGTCTGAACTGTTTGCTGATTTCATCGGTCAGAACACCAAAGAATATAACTCTCATTTCATTTTAAACAGCATTTAAGAACAATGGTTTAGGTTACTTTTTGTAGGAACGGTCTAACATTGGTAAAACCACTCCATCTTTGCTCTTTCAGTATGCTGAGTCTTTTGTCAGATTTTTTTCAAAGATCGCGCTGCATTTAGCTCAATCAAAGTCCCTTTTCTACTCTGACCAGTTTCCCTGTATCCAATAAATAAAGCATCCTCCAAAGAATAAAAGCGACCAACACCACCACCTTAGAACCTATAGCCTCCAGTGTGGATAAAACTAAATTCCTTAATAATAAACAAGTGTTTTTTATTAGCAAAGTGCAGCACTTTCTGTAATGATTCTGGCACTGGAGCTGATTCATTTCCCCTTCTTACTCACCTGCTCAGTCTCCACCTCTCTGCAATTAACGTTACTGGCTCCACCTGTCTCCAGCTGCATAAAAGCCCTGTCAATCTCAGTCTCCAGTGCCAGAACGTCTCTAGCCTTTTGCCGAGTACCTTCAAGCCTGTTAGTCAATTCCTGCCTGTCTGTTGCCGACCTGATCTGTCTTCTGTCTTCCCGAGCCTGCCGAAGCCCTCTCTGGTCCTGTCTGTCCGATACCTGTCTGTCTGGAAACCCTTCCCCCTGGACTGTCTTCCCGTGTGCCGAACCTGGACCGAACCTGAACCCGACCTCGGATACCCCCACTGCTGGATCTTTGGCCCCAACGTTAATGAACCCGGACTGTCTTTGGATTAACGCCCCTGGATTACCCCATACAGACTCTGCCTGCCGGTCTCAACTGTCTGCGGACGCCTCTCATCTCCAAGACCGTCTTCCCCGAACAATCCAGCCCGCAATCAGGTTAGTGATCCAGCTTTGCTGTTTTCTCACGTCTGCCCCGCTGGTCACTAACCTGTTTCCTTGTCTCCAGGAGATTGCCGGCCGACAAGCCGCAAGCAGCGCGTCCTGAGAGCCCCACTTCCCCTCTCCTTTTAAATAAACAAACCTCGTAACGCCACTGACCTGTTTTCGGGTAGTTTTTGGGTCCAACTCCTGTTCGTCACACTTTCGGGATACAAAATCTCTAAAACCATCGTGTATGGTTTATTATGTATGTTATATTATAATAGGGGGTTTTCAGCTGACGTCACGCTCACGTGACTACTCAGCGCGTCCGCCATATTGGGTGGCAGTCGTTTCGCACCGTTGACCTGCATTGTATTACGCCTTAGGCAGTATTGGAAGTGAACAATGGGGAAAACGTGTTTAATGGTTGGTTGCACGGCCCGTGGAGGTGGAGATCAACGCTCTTTCTATCGCCTACCAGCCGTAATAGTGAATCAGTGTGAAAAAACAAAACAGCTCTCTGAACAACGCCGTCACCTATGGCTGACACGGATATCCAGGTCCGATTTGGACGGTGTTAAGCTGGAATACGCCAGAGTCTGCGGTGCTCACTTTGTCACAGGTAATTAACTGTTAAGTATTTAAAACATGTAAGAAGAATATATTAATAATAGGGCTTGGGCGTCATGACTTATTACTTTCCGCGGCTGCCGTGTTGACTGCCTCCGCCGCCTCTACTGCCTATTACTACCGCGTACTGTACTCCCTCTCTCAGCCGTGTTTTAATTTGATTAATTTCACCTTAACTTGATTTCAACCATGGTAAACCGTTGCTGTATTGTGGGCTGTAACAGCGCAACACATGATCGCCATGGGAAAAACATAGAAACGGATTAATTTTCCACCGCTTTCCTGCCTGGAGGCGCAACCACGGAGAACAACTGTTAGCGATAACAAAGAGTCGGCTCGCTTGGATCGCGGCTGTAAGTCGACCGAACATAACTTTCCACAGTATCCCGATGTCAATGAGAGTGTGTTCTAAACGTTTGAAACACATAGCAGCAAGTTAAAAGTACATTACATGCGTGAGTGGTTGTTAGCACTGACGGTTAGCATGTGCCAGAGCCCGTCTGTACGCAGCTTACCTTTGAACGAGTTACAGAGATAAAGAGTCGTCGGCTCGCTTGGATCGCGGCTGTAAGTCGACCGAACATAACTTTCCACAGTATCCCGATGTCAATGAGAGTGTGTTCTAAACGTTTGAAATACATAGCAGCAAGTTAAACGTACATTACATGCGCGAGTGGTTGTTAGCACTGATGGTTAGCATGTGCCAGAGCCCGTCTGTACGCAGCTTACCTTTGAACGAGTTACAGAGATAACAAAGAGTCGTCGGCTCGCTTGGATCGCGGCTGTAAGTCGACCGAACATAACTTTCCACAGTATCCTGATGTCAATGAGAGTGTGTTCTAAACGTTTGAAACACATAGCAGCTAGTTAAAAGTACATTACATGCGCGAGTGGTTGTTAGCACTGACGGTTAGCAGCTACTAAACTAGCATGTGCCAGAGCCCGTCTGAGCGCAGCTTACCTTTGAACGAGTTGCTGTGTTCCCACTGTTTGCTGGCTTTATGATCTGCAGCTCCTACCGGCGCCAATACGGTAAATACAACTTAATTTTGCGCTGGTCATTGTTCTGCTTAAATAATTAAAGCCGCGAGCGGCGTCGATCGGCCCTGCAGCCAAGCGCCTTCGCGCACCACCCGCCGCCGGCCGCCAGCCAGAAGCATGCGACACATTTGCGTCGGATTGTTTACATTTTTACCATCTTATTAAAACTCACCCGTCCACGTATGATGGCGATTTCCTTGATGTACATAACCAGATGTGAACTGGTTGTGAGCCTCTAGACCCTTGTAAGCTCTCATTTCCTCAAGAGTGTGCAGAGGGTTTTCACCGAACACCAGGTAATGCACTATGTCGCCGTGCTCTACATTTGACCAATCATCAGGATTACGGCTAAACAAGGCACCGTGGAGGGCATAGGGGTCCATATGGTCGATCACGGAACATTTCCTCAGATATACGTCCTTATCTGGTCGCTCTAGCGTGCTGGCGTACTTATCCATTCGCGATACGATAATACGTGTACGACAACTAGAGATAAGGAAGTGTGCCACCCAATATGGCGGACCGGAAGTTGGCCAGTGACGTCAGTGAAAACCCCCTATTAGGGCTGGGCAACGATTAAAATCTTTAATCGCGATTAATCACATAATCTGCCCGATTAATCATGATTAATCGCATTGTATGCGCAAACTCCAAGAATGAATTCAAAAGTAGTGTAAAGAGCACTTTTATTTTAATGTTCTGCTGCCATATGAACAAAAGTGTTGTAACATTTGTAGCTGTCAGGATCCTGTGTTGTGTTTCTGTTGATTGGACTCACCTGTGTTTAATTATCCCCGTTGTGTGTGCGCGTGTATATAAGTTGCCTCAGTTTGTTTCCACGTCGTCGGGTCATTCTGTGATCACCCTCTGCGTCCTCCTGTGGTTTCCCCGTGCTGTTGCTGCCAGAGGTCTTGTAAGTTTAGCTTTCATTAAATATCTTTTGTTTAACCCCATGCGCCTGCCTCTGCCTCGTTGCCGCCTAGGTCCTCGCCTCCACAATCCTGACAGTAATGACCCGACCAAGAGAGGGCCAGGCAACGGGGCTGGAAATAATCGGGCTGTTTAATCAGCTCTGGAGACAGAAGGAGAAGGTCTCCGCGCCGTGCTGGACTAACGCCTCGCAAACTTCCCGCGGGGGTCAGCCACCGGCGCGGGGCAGGCATGACGGACGGCGAAGAAGAGGAAACCCTGCGTCGTGCCAGGCTGACGCCCCGCATTCCTCACGCGAGGGTCAGCCACCGTCGCCGACTCATCTTTTTGCTTCCCTTCACTGCAACCTTCACCCCGGCTCCGAGAAATCCGACTGCACCTCTTCCGCCCGGCAAGCAGCAGCCTCTCATTGGCCGGTCTGCGGGGGAAAGCAGGGGCGTATAAAGGAAATCTCAGGATGGTGCCCAGGCCCTTGCAGCAGCCCCAGTCCAGCCACTCCGAAATGGATAATTGGTATGACCAGCCTCCTTTAGTTTCAAGCTGTCCTAGAGTGCCTCACGTGGAGGAATCCAGTCTGTGGGACTTCTTCTATGGAGACAGAGATGATCTGTTCCCCAGCTGGACCGTTCCTGCTGCGCACGCCACGGCCAAAGCCAGCGTGGGTGCGCACATGCCTTCACCGGCCAGACCTAGGGCTCCTGCTGCGCACGCCATGACCAAAGCCTGCATGGGTGCGCACGTACCTTCATCAACCTTCGCCTCTGCTGCTGTCTCCACCGCTGCCTCACCACCAGCAGCGGTCTCCGCATCGCAGTCTGGTTTCCCCTGGCGCAGACGCCGGGCTCGCCGGCACAGAACCTCCCTCGAGGCCCAGCCAGACGCGTTCGTCTCCAAGTTCTCCGCTCCACCGGCCGCAGAAGACAGCCCAGTCCCGCCGGCCGCCAAAGTAAGCGCAATCCCACTGGCCGACGCTGACGATCCCGCTGCACACGCCACGGCCCAGACCTGCGTGGGTGTGCACGTACCTGTACAGCCGGCCGAAGAAAGCTGAGTCCCTCCGGCCATCCAAGGTCCTGCTCCGCCCGCCACGGCCAAAGCCTGCAAGGGTGTGCACGTCCCACCGCCGGCCTTTGCTGACGTCCCACCGCAGTCCGAGGCCGCCGACGCTCTCAAGTCCCGGGAGGGGTTCCAAGTGGACCCGCCGGTGACAGTAATTGGCTAAAAACACAAAAACTCTCCCAGGGGTATGCATGTTAAGATAAGTACATAAAACTATTTAAAACCCTCCATAAAGCATAACTACAACCATAAACCATATAAAACCACAAGCTATATGAATAAAACCCTAAACCAAACACCAAAGGTAAATAGAAACCCCATAAACCACTAACAACCTGCCCCCACTATAGATTTGGGTGCCTTGGTTCAGCCCGGAACCTTCTTAAGGCACTACTTTCTGCATGGTCCTCTTTTATCTCACACAATAAATTCATGATTAAAAGGAGAACAACAGATCATGAGTTTTTAGAGTGAAATTAATTGCCATTAAGTCAGCTTTAGAATGGTTGCTCGATGATAATATTAGGCATATGTCACTTATTAGTTCAGCTACATGAATACCATACACACAGGCACACACACACGCCTGCTGACAGGGGGGGACAAACAGGTCAGTTGTCCTGGGCCCAGGACAGAGGTGGTGGGGGGGGGGGGGCAAGACTGTTAAAATGGTCAGCGTGACTGCAGCAGCTTCACCAAAGTCTCCCCATCTGTGTCACGGCAATTTGCTGCTCCCCCTCCCCTCTCGTACATGGCTCAGCGGTGCCAGCCAATCAGTACGCAGGCTCAGCCTGGCCCGCCCACTCAGCTTTCTCTCACAAACAACCGCGCTGCACTGCTCAGACTCGGAGAGAGAGAGACCTCTGGAGCGGAAAAACATATATATATTTTAATACCGTAAATGAAATCAAGCTGTATGTTTTGTAAAAAGACGGTTAAATTCAGTGGAGACACAACACATTTATATAAGCATGTGAAAAACCATGAGCAAGAAAACGTCGAGCGACAGAAACGGAGAGAGGAGACGAAACTTCTCTCATTGCCCCGACAGACTCAGATCCACAGACTGACGTCACTCACCCTGTATTTACTTCAGATCGGATCGATTAATAATTCCTGGTTAGACACCTCTAGGCTTACTGCCCGATTGGATATTTTGAGCATAGTGGCTCAGAGACTGATCACACCGTTAATTTCAATGATCCCGCGTTATGGCCAACAAAACTGACTGATTCTGATCGAATTAATGTTGTGCGTTTAACGAAAAAAAGGAAGCCTTTCCCTAACTATCTAAGATATTCTACCTCCTGCAATGGAAGGGAACAAAATTGTTCCAAAAAAGGCCATATTTTGTCTGCAGTGCTTGCTGTTCTCTTATGAAGAAAAGATCAACTAGTGCACTAAATTCAATAGATGGGTTGAAAATATCCAATATAAAATACAGAGATTTCTAGGGCATGAAGTATACAGTTAAGTTGACTTTTTTTTGGTGTGTGTGTGTGTGTGGTGTGGAAGGGGGCCCCAAAAAGACTGTGTTGTCCCAGGCCCTAGCAAAGCTGTCAGCTTGCTTGCATGCATAGATGCATGCATGCATAGATGCATAGATACATGCATGCATGCATGCATCTATGCATGCATGCATCTATGCATGCATGCATGCATGCATACATAGATACATGCATGCATATACTCCACCCTGGTTCATTCTAAAAAAAAAAATTAACCTTTTTATAAATGAGAAGTGAATTCTGTGTTTGAATCTGCATGCGGGTCTTAAAGCATCCTAGAATTACCACAGAGAGCCTTTTAGTGTTTTTTTTAAAACTGCCAAATGTCATGTTCTCTTTAATTGCTCAGAGGAAAACTCAACTCAGTGTTACTGAGCTCACCAGAAAAATCAAACTCTTTTAGTCCAAGAGGCAAAGATTTAGATTTTGAATTAAAACTTTTATTACCATATTTCCAAATGATTCAATAACTGTTTTTTTTTTATAGATTTCATTTCTTATAAAACATTCTTCAACCACATTCGTTTTCAGACACTGTGTGACTATGATGTTGACATTCCAAAAAAACAAAAACGAAAAAAAAAACAAACAAATGGGGAAGCGGATGTTACTTGGCAACAATCTTTTAAGGGCTGACTGGATATACAGGAAGGTGTGTAAGTAATCGGTGCAGCTCCAACAAATGTTTAATTCCTGTGTGAAATATGATTGAAAGTTAGCCATGAAAACATACTCCTTGAAAGGAGACTTTTTAAAATATACAGTTATATAAAAAAGTATAATTTGTTTTGTTATGTTGCTTGTTTGTCAGATTTTTTTTTCTTCAAGCAGGTGTGAAACTGAAATGTTTTGTTTCATTGCTCAGATGTAGTAGTTTAATCTTAGTTGTCATGTTTTCACTACCCACAGATCGATTATCTACAGCCCTCCCATAAAACATATCTGGTTTTATTCTCCAAATACTATCTGAAAAGTATGGCTATTTCTATTCCGCCCATGCAGGCCTCTAGAACCATTGTTGTAGTTACTGCTGGCTGTATTTTCAGAGCGTGCCACTGCCTACCCGCCAAGAGGCTGGAATTTTTTTTGTCTTTTCATCTCTGCAAACAGCTCCAGATGAGTCATATACCATGTAGGGCATATGTACACTTCCCCCTACAAGTCTTACTGATTGGATTCTCCATCACATTTAGGTCTGAGCTTTCACTGGGCCATTCTAACACAAACAAACTTGAATCCATTCCACTGTAGCTCAGGCTGTATGTTTAACATTAATTCTGAGAAACGCCATTGTTGGTGCGTCCCCTGAACATGAAGCTACCAACGCAGTTTCAGTAGGGGTGATGCACAATGTTAGTTTTTACTCATACATAGCATTTTGCACATAGGTCCACAAGTTCAATTTTGGTCTCATCTGACTAGTGGTCGTCCCTCTGCATTTGTTTTCTTGGACTACTAATAACTTTTATTTAACAATAGTTCCATATTAGTATTACAGTGGTAAATTCTTCTTCATGTAGAAGCCAATGTGACAATGTGCATCTTTAACTACCAGTTTGATGATCAGTGTTAGAGTGTAAAATCAGCTCACAATCATGTGGGGCTTTGTGTGTCTAAAGACATTTTATCTTTTAGTGGATGCTACAAAAAAGGGGAAGGTGTCTGATATTTATTATCATTCTAGCCCTTTTAATAATGTAATGATTTGTCTACTTATTTTATTCAGAAAGACATTTTAAACAGTTTCTGACTTTTATTTTCATTTCAATTAGTCCATACAAGGAAATCAATAAAAATTCTAAAACATTTTAAACTTGTGCAAACTTGAAATTGTGAAGAAGACACATTTACAAAGCTGGATAAGTAAATAGTGAAGAACATCGTTCTGGCAGCAGGACACTCGTTTTATAGTGTGGTCATCTCGACTAGTTAGCCCACTCAGTTATAATGGTACCAAAACAGTAAAACACAAAAAAATATTCTACTTTTCAGTTGCAGAAAGAATTGTGGTTCCCATTTACAGATCACTTATCTGTGTGTCTTTAACATATTTAAATAATTTCATGTAAAATGCTTAGTTTACAGAAAAGTACCTATTATCTCCTTCATCTTAAAATATTTACACGCCTGCACAGACACATGGTTGTGGTTATGCGGCAGTGTCTTGCACGGTCCCCTTGCGTAATGACTCAGTGCGTGTTAACAGTGCCCATCCCACTCTGGATGACTGCAAGACCAGCTTCTAATGTCTGGTCCCAGAGTGCAGCCATTTAATTACCAGCCTTCCATAAATATTCATGTTCAGTTCGTTCTTGACTTTGTTCTTACAGTTACTGCTGAAATGTTTGCACCGTGGTCCCTGCTTTTGTTTGCTTCCGGATTCCACCCTACTGATTTTAATAACCAGAAGCTGCTGCTTTTCTAGAGCTTTGAAAACCTATCTGGGTCTGAACTAGTCAAGAAACAATGCTACCAGAAGGCCCTTCACCAAACAGTGTTCTTCAGAAATATAAATAAATCCCCTGGTCTATCTGAGCGACAGTAGTTAATGAAGCTGCTCTGGCTCTAAAGCACTCTTGGGATCCTACAAGTGTCCATCTGCTTTAAAGTCTATGAGATATTTGGTATATATAACCTTACTTCACAATACCATCTTTGACTGCACTCACGCTTCACGTAAAGCTGAACAGCTTTTGTTTATTTTGTGGCTGATTCATGGGGAAGACAGATCAGCTGCAGCGGTGTGGTGTAATATTACACCCAAATACAATTGCTGCAGTTGGAATCTGTTACCTTCACATGTGATTCCCTGGAAGAATTCTGATTTACAGGAACTGTGTGATGGGGAATATCCGTTTATGAGGAAGAAATTAGGAAAACACCAGCCTCTGTGTAGAGATAACTGCTCCTACTAGCTTTAAAGGGTCAAAGCAGCTTCCCCACAAGGTATCACTGTTACACGTTTTGTGACTGAAGCCAATATGCCAGTTTGTAAACATGAGCTGACCAATAATAATATAAAGGTTTGGTGAAACATATCCACCACTAATTGTCAGCCTCTGCAAAAGCTATTTCCTCTTCCTAGTGTTCTTCCCCTGCCAAAGAAATGAGGATATAAATCCATCAAGATTTAAAAAATTGCTTAGATAGGAAAATAGGAATACCGTGAAAGAGAAAAAGAAACCAAGGCAGAACAATAATTTTAGTTATACTAATTTAACCTTTGAGGGACAAGGAAAGGAAACCCCCTCTCTGAAAGACTGATTTAAGATGAGTAATAAACGGAGAATAATTAGCTGTGTACTGGGAATATTTAAATCCTATAGGTCTAAGTTTGAAAGGGATATCAGTCTGTTTGAGAGAAAGAGCCAAGTAGTTTGGGAATGGGATTACATTCATGGGACTACTTCTTTTATAGCCAGAGATTGAAACAAACCTCTTTAGCAAAGATATAAAGAACGCTTGGTGTGGTGTCTAAAACATACAGAAGGAGATAATCTGCATAGAGAGACAATTTTAAATCAATACCAAAGCGGAAAATTCCCTGGAAATAAGGAAGTGAACATAAGGCTATTGATAAAGACTCCATAGCAAGGGCAAAAAGCAAGGGAAAAAAGGGACAACCCTGCCTTGTTCCCCTTGATAAAGTAAAAAAATAACATAATAATAATCAGAAATAACATCATTCATATACAGTAGATACTAGCACGAGGTGAATTATATAGCTGTTGGATGCAAAAATTTAAATTGACTCCTGAAGCCAAATTTATGTAAAACAGCAAGAAGATAAGCCCATTCCATACGATTAAAAGCTTTCTCTGCATCAAGTGAGATTACTACTTCATTTAACTGTCTACGGACATTGTAAACAACTGACGGCCTTTAATGTAACCATTTTGGTTCTTCAGAGATGATTGCTCAAATAACTTTTTCTAAGCGGCTTGCTAAAACTTTAGCCAGCACCTTAACATCCACATTTAAAGAGACATGCTAGATCTGTATGAGTGTGATCGGAATCCTTAACAATAACTGACTTCCTAGAGTTATTGAATAAGGAAATGGTGGCTCTGCCATTATGAGGTAATATGAGATAAGATCTCTGTCGAAATAGACTTGTACATAAAAGGACAGTTGTGTGCATATCAGTCAGAAGTTGTGCATAACAAATATTTATAAACTCATAATAATTGAAATCGCATTCAAAAGACATCACATACAGTTTAAATAGTTACAACTTCAGTTACTAATATACAAATTTCAAGTTTAAGTTTGTGCTTTATCCTTCATGAACACAAACAGCAGTGGCTGCTTGAGAATACGGATTTTTTCTTTGAGAATACGAATTCACAACAGTGGTCTGACGTCACGGTTTCCAAGGCTGGTTAATAGAGCACAGAGTGCGAAGATAGGAGCCGCGCATGCGTTCTTCAGACTGACCGTCTCAGAATGCACCGCGGCCGCAGCTTGATTCCAGACAGCGCAAACAGAGCTCACAGTGGTAAGTTAAACACGTCCTTTTCTGCTGCTGTTCTTCAAAAGTACGTTTTCAGATCGTTTGAGGCAAGAACATTATACTATTAAACTTCCCTATGTGGCCTGTTTACAGAGTTAGTGCGTAATATTAATTAAAAGTCCGACGTTGAGCGGAGCAATGACCCACAGACCTCCGAGAGTAACCGCAGCCAGGGCTGATGTTAGTCCGTCTTTAGTACACTTCTGTCGGCCTAGTAGTGTGCGTAGTACCGTTGCTTATGATTTATTTGTTTTGTGTTTATCTGACTGACGTGTGTTGCTTTATTAACTCAATACTTGCTGGAATAAATGAATAAATAAATAAGTGGTGAGGACAGCAGAAGGGCTCATCGGGGCTCCTCTTCCCTCCATAAAAGACATTTCATCTCAGCGATGTGTGTCCCGAGCCCGTAACATCATCGGGGACCCCCCACACACCCCCACCATGGACTGTTCTCCCTGCTGCCCTCTGGAAAGAGGTTCCGCAGCATCCGCTGCAGGTCCACCAGGTTCTGCAGAAGCTTTTTCCCTGCTGCCATCAGACTGTAGAACTGCTGTTGAACTGCTGTTGAACGGCTGAACTACAACCCATAAACTGCACAACATTTGCATATTGCACAATTTACATCATTGCATCTCCATCTAGCATTTTAAATGCTACCGAACTCTTAGTCCTTAAAAGCATCCTTGCACAAATGCCCTTGCACAACCCAATTCTGCACATTCAGTGGTTTGTATACTGTGACCTTCTCCTGCATTGTTTACATTTCAATTGTTTTTATAGTGTATTTTAAATCTATATTTACTTTTAAATCTCTGCTGCACCTAAATTATTAGGTGGCCCTATAGGTAACTGCCTAGTTTCGCCTAATGGTAAATCCGCCCCTGTTCCCCAGGCGCCGCACAGTGGCAGCCCACTGCTCCCCAAGGGTGATGGGTTAAAAGCAGAGAACAAATTTCGTTGTAATGTATGTTTCAATGTATGTTTCAATGACAATAAAGATGATATTACTATATTATTATATTACTTGTGAGTGAGGACACGAAGAATTGAGAGGAGAAATAGGGAAAGAAAACAATAGTAACAGTATATGAAAAAAACAGACATTTATTTGTTTTGAATGCGGCCCGCCAAGCCGTTCGATCCAGCCCGCGACTGGATTCCAAAATTGTGAGGATCAAAGAGAAAATATGTAGGCCTATTCTACACTATTAAAGCAACTAAAAGCTAGCCTCGTGAGACCATCCTGATCTCGCGAGGTTTCAAGGTTTCACTCGCAGATCAGTCTGGATACTCTCCGTTAAAGAAAATTTGGAGCCGTTCACCAAACGAACGTCCAATCAGCGTTGGCTTTGAGGCAGGTTGCGGTGTGACGCAACGGGAAGCGCGTCAGTTCAGTCTAAAGAACATGGCGGCTTCAGCCGATGAAACTAGCGTTAGCGCGGCTATCGAGCAAGTTTTATCGGAATTACAGAGTATTTCTCTGCTGAGCTAACGAGCCTTTACTTGCAGCAGCAAGAGTAGCTTGGCTTGTGGTTGTGTTTTCGTCGTCGCTCGTAACAGAGCGACGACGAATCTGATTGGTTTATTTGGCCCGTCTATCACCAACATAGGCCAATCAGCTAACCAGTATTTTCGCCCCTTCCCAAAATTACTTCAACGGAAGGTTTCCAGATGGATATGCGGAGCAAATCTATCTGGCGGAGTCAGGTAAACTAAAAGCAGCAACAACTGAGTCTCTTCTCAGTAATCACCACCATTTATGACTGTATTTAGGCTACACCCAAAATGAGGACAGACTCGTTACATTGTTTTGTATTTATTTGTAACGTTTCTAGCACTGGAGCTGCTAATTGCAATCAGCACACCTGCGTTGCCTCCGCCTCTACCTGCTTATAAGCTCTGCTCCTCGCAGTCTCCAGTGCCAGAACGTCTCGAGCCTCACGGGGAGAACTTCCAGCCATCCTTCTGAGTATCCGTCTGCCTGTCTGCCTGTCTGCCTGTCGACCTGTTTTTGCCCTTGTTTTTTGAGCCAGCCCGAGCCCTTTTTGGATTTGTCTGCCTGCCTGAGTCCTGTTCTTCAGCCTCAGAGATTTGGACTGCCTACCTGTGTTTCGGACCCTGCCAGCCTGTAAGTTACGGAGATTGCTTGCCCCTTTTTGACTGTTGTGCTTTTGGATTTGGATTTGGATCTGGACCTGGACACGTCTCTGGATTCTCCCTTGGATACCTCTGCTGGATTAAACGGATCTCCCCCCTGCCCAAGACCCGGACTGGACCTGGACAAAGAACTGGATTATCCCTTCACGGACCCCGCTGCTTCCTGTAAACCAGACGCTGCCAAACCAGCCGTCCTCGTGCCCCAGGTTAGTGACTCAGCATCCAGTAACATTCCCTCTGTCCTCGCTGGTCACTAACCCACCACTCTGCCTTCAGGAACCGCCAGAGGCTGTGTGCTGCTGCACGTACCGGGGGGTCCGCGCCGCCACCATCTTAATAAACTGTTAAAGTTTTACTTACTTGTTTTCGGGTATTCCTTGGGTCCATCCAAATACATTACATTATTGTTTCACACAGTTTTTTTAAAAGCATAACTTTTCCTCATGCCCTATCTTCTTCTAACCTGACCCTAGCCAGATGTATTTCACTCCGCCTAGCTCCCAACTCACATCCATCTAAGACCTCTCCATAGGAACTGCCTTTTTTGAAGGCTGGGCCTCATCAAAAATCCTTGCATATGATTGGATAAGCCACTTGTCTGTCATCTTTATCGACGTGCTATTTCAACCACTCACACCGAAGCTAACCCGTGACGCTGTGAGAGCGACGCTGGAAAAAACAAGACAGGCGGCAAAGCGCCACGGGTCGGAGTCGATCTCGGGCCGACCGCGTCGAGGACTAAAGGCCTCCTAACATGGTTCGCGCTAACCGCTAACCGCTCCGCCACGGGCGCGCCCCGGAAAACAAAACTTGCCAAATCCGGTCGGGAGAAGGGCGAAAACATCGTTTCCACCAACAAAAGCCTTTAGAGCCGTTCTCTGATGTTCTTTTAATTAAACAATATTAAGTAGATAGGACAACATGGAAGAAATAGCATCAATGTTAACGCTTGCTTCCTCGATGCGAGCCGCCATTGTCTGATTCAAAACAGTCTCACGGTCGCTTCTCCACTACGTCACATCTATAAAACTCCAGCCCTGCGTCCTGATTGGCTGGACAATAAAATTGGTTGGAGAAATCACTCTCTATGGGAGATGTCCCAGGTGGACGTGAGTGGAGCTAGGCAGAGCGAAATCCATATGGCTAGAGTCAGGTTAATTTTCTTCTTCTACTTCTTCGTCTTCTTCTTTCCTTTGAGTGACGGATTGCAAACAACTTATAGGTGCATACCGCCACCTACTGTACATGAGTGTGTAGCTCTATAGTTCCACCTACGTACTATATTCTATTGTTTAATTTTGTGTTATGTAAAAATAAAAACAATGCTTTATTAATTATATATTTCTCCCTATCACCATCTGTCCCTAAAATTCCTTTAATACTCCATTCTCTCCCTTTTTCCATAATTACCTTCTTCATCCTCTCGCTTTCAAGCTCCTATCTTCACACTCTGTGCTCCATTAACCAGCATTGAAAACCGTGATGTCAGACCACTGTTGTGAATTCGTATTCTCAAAGAAAAAATCTGTATTCTCAAGTAGCCGCTGCTGTTTGTGTTCATGAAGAATAAAGCACAAATTTAAACTTGAAATTTGTATATATTACTTATTGAAGTTGAAACTGTCAGGGTTCTCTGTGCATCCGTGCTCTAATTCTGCTCCACAGATGGGTCTAGTCGGCGTGGTCCCACACCTGCGGCTCATCCGAGGTGCATTCCTCTGGCTACTTAAGCAGAGTGTTGACAGATGGAAGATGCCAGAGTGTTAAACCAGTCGTGGTACGACGTGGCCCTTGACCAGATCCTGAAACCTGCATCTGTGAGTTCCTTCGCTCTTTTAATTTTTGACTAACTGGGATGTCCTGTTTGTTGTCTTAGTCTGTGTGCTTGGAAACACTCACCTGCTTTGTCGCCTCACCCGAGGAACCAGAACTCCAGGATCCACATCGCTCAAATATTGCTCTGGCTCTCCCCTCATATGTTGTATCTTTTGCATAAGATTTCAATTATTATGACTTTACAAATGTTTGTTATGAGCAACTTCTGACTAATATGGACACAACTATCCTTTTATGTACAAGTCTATTTTGACAGTGATCTTACCTCATATGCCATGACCTTAAAAAGGCCGTTCATGCTGGAAAGCCCTTCAATGTGGGCGAATTACAACAATGAGTGTACCAAAACCCCTCTACAGTGCTGGAAAAGATTTAGTAGCTATGTTTACATGCACAAAATTTCACGATCAGATTAAACTGTATTTGGATTAAATAATCGCATTGGACCATTTACATGGGCACACAATTAATCTGATCATAATGTGCGTTTTTATTCACCTGGCTTTTTTCAGAATATAACCACTCTGACATGCAGAGTTATCCCCGAAAAAACAGACTACTAACTTGAGCCTAACAAGCGTTTGTCCACGTTGATCGGATTATCAATTGGAATAAACCACCCCTCTCATTCAGAATACAATTTCATTCCAATTGTGCTTAATCCGATCATCATATTCCAATTGGCTTGTTTATATGAATTTTTTTTTTTTTTTATTCTGATCGGCCCTTTGTTACGATGACTTTTGCCCATGTAAACGTAGCTACAGTAAGTGATCGCAAAACGCTGGATTGCAGTTGTTGCTACTAAGGGTGGTCCAACCAGTTATTAGGTTCATCCTCACTTTTTCACACAGGGCCAATGAGATTTGGCTATTTTTTTCTCTTCCTTAATAATAAAAACCTTAATTTGAAGGATTTAAAGTAACCTGATCTTTTTTGTTTGTGTTGTTTTTGACTAATATTTAAATTTGTTTGATGTTCTGAAACACTTAAGTGTGACAAATGTGTAATAAAACAAACAAACACACAATAAGAAATCAGGAAGGTGTCATGGTTTAGTTTTAATTCGGCTTTTGTTTACCATCAGTTTTCAGTTTTTCCACCTTGTTTAAGTTCTAATTATGATTTGACTTTATTTATTATTTTTATTTTCTCCTTCCCCTCACTTAAGCTTTACCTTCACTCCCTTTGCAGCTTGTCACACCTGTTAGTAATTATTCAGTCAGATGCATTTCACATGTTAGTCTCCCTATTTAAGCCTCCCTCTGTCTCACTCTAGTGCCGGTCTTTGTTCTGTTATCATCCACTCCATGCCAGTCCTCGTCATTGCCTTGAAAGATCTATTTCTGTTTTAAGGTTAGTCCTGCCTCGTTTGAAAGACTTTGTACCTCACCGTTGTTCCTGGGAAGTTCTGCTCTGTGTTTTGGTGTCTCCAGTGATCAGCTAACCTGACTAGCCGCTCTGAGAAAGCTCTGCTCTGGGCCACGCCGCCCAGCTTCAATGGACTCTCTCTCTCCAGGCCGTCAGCTCCTGCCTTCACCTGCACCCCTGGTTACTTCATCCATCAATCATCTACCCTTCAATAAACCTCTCAAACTTTTGTCCTGTGCGTGTGTGTGTGTGTGTGTGTGTGTGTGTGTGTTCTGAGTTCATTGATAAACAAATCCTTACAGAAGGGGGCAAACAGTTTTTCACATCCTGTATAACTTGTCAGAGGGCGTTTTTACCATTTGCAGCGCCTGCTTTAGCCCATGCTTTCAACTATTTAGATCTCTCAGCAATATAGAGAAACTGGTCTTGGATCAGTCAACCTTAGGGTTTTTTTTTGTTTGTTTTCAGAATCATATCAGAAATACTTTAATAATCCCAGAGGGAAATAATTTTTGTTAAACGCTCCAGATATACAACATTCCACACAAAAAATATAAATATATACGTGTGTGTGTGTGTATATATATATATATATATATATATATATATATATATATATATATATATATATATATATATACATACAGATCTAAAAAGGTAATTTGACCAAATAACCGTGAATCATTCCAAGTAGTGCACCTTCTTGTTGTTCTCACCCCCTTTTTTTAGTTTCAACTATTTTTTTTCACATATACAATAATTTTAACCCTTGTCTAGACATCAACTAAGCAAAAAAAACAACACAACATATGTTTGGCTATTGAACACTCCAAAAGCTAATATTTATTCATAAATCCCAGCATTTCATTTGGGGGGTGCACTTCAGGTTTAGGGTGCCACATGGAGGATTCATTTGAGCCCGATCACGTGACATTGATTGAATCTTTCCTGAAATAGCACGGTCAATTTAAATAGAAAATTAATGTTGTGCTTCAGACCCGCTGGCTCTTCTTGTCATTTGGATGGCATCGGGATGAGGTGTCTGGTGGGTGATTCTTATTGTTCTTAGAGTTAACCTGTTTGATCTCCTCCGGGAGGCATTCGCTCCCCACACCGACAGAGCAGCCGAACAACAAAGCAGCTTCCCTGCGGTGCTGATAGCTGGTGTGTAGGCGGGGAAATAAGTTTGAGCTGGTCCGGAGCGGGAGCGGCACCACATTTAGAGACAGGAAGACGCTGCACTGTGCTGCTGCTGCTGCTGCTGCTGAGGGGAGCTTTCATTCAGAGACGACATTTCATCCCATCTCCGAAATGCTTTCCATATATCACTTCATGACACTGGTTCTGCTAAAACCTCTCTTTGGTAAGTTTTTTAAAATACTGACAGAAACCAATTCAGGTGTACTTGGCAGGAGGAAGTTTCCCTCTCGTGTTTGTAGCGGAGCTTCTGCCAGGACGGGTGGCTGACTCACGGTCTGCACGCGGACGTGACTTTCTCTCTCAGCCCAGACTCCTGCTGCCGTTGCTGCGTGTTGATAGACAATGAGGAAGTACCAGGAATTTTCCTGTATTTATTTATAGAACATAGCTGTGGAGAAGAGAGCCATAGAAAAAGGCTTAATACAAGATTACTGAAATAGAATGTAAAGATGGCTGCAATGGAAGATAACAGGTAGAAAAAAAGGCAAAACAGGGTAGAGTGAAGGATTTAAGTCACACTTCTGAGCTGGGGGGGGGGGGGGGGGGTTGAGTGGCTAAGTTAGTGTGTAAACCATTTAACGCTGGCTTTTTTTTTTATCTATTAAAGGCCTGCACAGTGGAGGCAGTGGGTAGCACTGTTGCCTTCCCGCAAGAAAGTCCTGGGTTTGAGTCATACCCTTTTCGAGTCCTACCCCTCTCTATCTGCATATAGTTGCATGTAAAGTCATTTAAGGGACTTTAGTTGCATGTTCTCCCTGTGCATGCGTGGGTTCTCTCCGGGTACTCCAGCCTCCTCCCACAGTCTAAAAACCTGACTGATAGGTTAATTGGCCTCTCTAAATTCTCCTAAGGTGTGAGTGTGTGCGTGAATGGTTGTTTGTCCTGTTTGTCTCTGTGTTGCCCTGTGATAGACTGGCCACCTGTCCCGTCTCACCCATCGACAGCTGGAGATAGGCACCAGCACCCGTCGTGACCCAAAATGGATGGATGGATTGATTTTAAGGTTTTGGCTCTGTGGGTGATGATAGTGTGTGAAAAAGTCAGTGTTGTGATTGATCATAAAAACAGCATGAATTATGACTCTATGAGAAAACATTTGTAGAAGGTGAATTTTGGGAAATTACTGATGAGTCATTATTAACTCGTCTAACAGTCACTTGTAAATTTCATGAGTCGCAGTTTTTTGGGCTAGGTGCCAACCGGAGTAAATGCAGTCTCAGCACATGCAACGTGCGCTAAACAGTTGTCTTTCAAGGTTTTAAGCTCCTGCCCATGTTGCAAGCAAAGTGCAAGACTCTAAAATGACCTGGAAATTTAAAACCTTTTTGCAGGCTTTAAAAAAACCTTTGTATGAATGTGGATATAAGTGGCATGCAAAAATATACAAAGAAATTATTGTTGTCGGTGTGAAAGCTCAGAATTAGAAGCGTGTGAGAGAGTGAAAAAATTAACAGTAAAACGCGTAATACCATGTATATCGTTTTTTAACAGGCAAAAAAAATATTTGACAAAATTGACAAATTTGACATTTGACAATGGGTCATTTCCCCAATTTATTACTTTGAAGATATGTGTTGTTGTTTTATTTTTTAAAATTTTATGATTAAAAATGCCAGAATGTAAACAGTATTTCATATTTTGGTATGTCTGGCAGAGCGGTTAGCGCAAACTATGTTAGGTCTTTAGTCCTTGCTTGCCGCCTGTCTTCCCCCCTCATCCTGTCAGCTCACTGTCAATAAAACACGTGACACTAGAGCCGCAAACACATAAAAAAAAAAAGTTTAGTTTTTTCCTGCGTCGCTCTCATCAGCGTCACGGGTTGACTTCGGTGTGAGTGGTTGAAAATAGCACGTCGATAAAGATGGCAGACAAGTGGCTTATCCAATCATATGCAGGGATTTTTGATAAGGCCCAGCCTTCTGAAATGCCATTCCTGTGGATCTGTCCCAGATGGATGAGTGGAGCTAGGCAGAGCGAAATACATCTGGCTAAGGTCAGGTTAAATAAATCCAGCAATACAATTAAATAGTACCTAAGTAGCCTACTCAAATTATTTTTTCACCAAATACAATGTTTATAACTGTACTTAAGAAAAAATTATTTTAAAGTAACATTACTGTTTCTTGAGTGTAATTTTTGACCAGTTGTTTTAGGACAGTAGTTGTCTTTGATTGTCTGTTTTCAACCAATAAGTCTGGATCTCACCTCAAAAATGCCAAACTACCTCTTTAATGTCCAACTAAAGGAAGGGGAAGAAGGTACCCGCCAGTGTTGTAGTACTCGAGTCCGAGACTCGAACTCGAGTCCGAGTCATTAGCTAAATTTAGAGACTCGTGACTTGACTTGGACTTGAGCACTGATGACTCGAACTTGGACTCGGACTCCTACATTCAGATCATTCTGACTCGGAAATTGAGAAAAAGACTCGACTTTTTTTTATATCATTAGGCTATAATTTTAATATGTCATTAGAATATTATTTGGTGTATGATTTTAATATCTAAATGTCGTACCGCGCACGTGACGTCCCCATCTCATGAGCAACGCCCCTTGCCGCTAAGGAAGGGCAAACAGTGTGAGAGCGCGCAAGTAGCAACCAGCCATTACACATGCAACAGACACAACTATATGACCGACTTTTCAGCTGTTAAACTTTCACAAAAGGACGTCCAGGCGCCCATTTTACTGGTAGAACTGTGGAACAACATACCAACGTTCAGCTCAAACAATGGATTGAGTGTCGAGGGCTTAGAAAGACTGGAAAACTGGCCAAGTTGATAGGAAGGTAAGTCGTTGATTTTCTCCTGCTCGGCGTTAATGGCGTCATTTGCAGTTTTTTTTCTGTTTGTAGTCACCGTCCAGGAATCGGTATAAATTTTCCGGCCCGCCGAACAATTTAGTCCGGTCCGGTGGCCAAATGCATTATCATTATCCAACGGCTGTATCTCCTCGCTGCATCGACCGATCCACACCAGATTTGTTGTGAGTAATGGTGGAACACTGCCGAACGCGTTTGTGGGAATCGCCCGGTGGACGGGCGAGGAAAATGCGTAACAGCATCTGCGGTGGCGGGCGGTCGGCGGTGCGCGAACCCCGCCGGCCGGCCGGCACCGCGACGGTGGCCAATAGGCCGGAGTGCGCTTGGCTGCGAGGGCCGATCGACGCCGCTTGCGGCTTTAACATCCTTCATATGCGGCCTATCAACGTACCTCGAGTCGCTGTTGCGTGTTCCATAACAACAATGTTTAAAAACCATGGTTAGGAGACGTCTTAGACTTGGAAAAAGCGGTAGTTTTACCGAGTAAAACCAAGGGTAACTACAGCGAAAGAGTTATTAGTGCAATGGAATGTTACTGCTTCATGTCATACATCACACGTCAATAGTGACTCGACTCGGACTTGACTCGGATTTTTTTTTTAATGACTTGGACTTGACTCGGACTTGAACACTGGTGACTCGAACCTGGACTCGGACTCGAGGCATAGTGACTTGACTACAACACTGGTACCCGCATGCACTGAGAAAAAGTTCATAGCTCCCTTTCTTTTTCTGTTCTTTCTTGAACCCAACCACAAGGCAACTGTCAGCCAGTACAGTTTTTCTAATAGTTTCTAACAGATGTTACAACTTCATACATCACTGTAACATCTTGCTAACGGACCTCATGTTCTTTAGGTCAATCCAGCCTCTCTGAGATGCTTGAGTGTGTTGTACATGAAACCGCTCATGGGACTTATTACTCCGTTCCCGCACCTACATGTGAACAACCCGGCTGTAGTTATTTTTGGAACAACGACACTGTAAGTTATTATTGATAATGATATTTCTTTTTCATGTGAAAGAGGATGTTTGAATGTGGCTTTTATTTTTCACATCTTTACACTAATCAAAAGCTTTTAAAAAGTTTCTCTAAATACCTTTTTCCACTTCAAAGGAATGCAATAAAATCACCCAAACTTACACACACCGTAACTTTGTTCCTGTTCACCTTGTTTCCTTTCAGAACCACGTCCTGGCTCATGAAGAAGATGAGGCACAGGAAGTGGCCACTGTCTCAAATAGAACCCTTCTGCACACCTACCAGTGTTATGAGAACATCAGTTACTCTTGTCAATGCAACTCTGTGGTATCCAAAATTTTTATGCTGAAAACTTATATATATATATATATATATATATATATATATATATATATATATATATATATATATATATATATATATATATATAATTCAAAACCCTTTCTAATATACCCCTTCATTGTTCTTACTTTCTTTTGCTCCACAGGATAAAGGAACTTTGATATGTGAAAGTGAGTATAGATGGATATAAGATGGATATACAGTACATGCCAGCCCTAAACAATCAGTTATCTTAACAATTATTTTTTTAATTTAATTATTAAATTTATTTTAAAGGTGACTCCCCCAAATCAACTTTTTCTGCCAATAAACTGTGAACATTGTTGTCTTATAGTGCTGTCTACATATCCTTAGTTGAAGTGTATGTGTGCCCAAAAAACAGAAAATGGCGTACGGCAAAAAACATTCAGACTTATAAAACCCTGCGCGCGCGCACACACCAGCACAGAATTTTCCCCTTATAGATCACAGCTGGACCTGAACGTTTGCATACCTGGTTCCGCCTCAGATTCTGCCCGCTACATTCAACTATAAATGCTCAATGCGAGTCAACCCCTGAATTTTAGCGTGTATTTAAATGGATCAGCTTTTCATAGTGAAATGGTAACCACGGGGAAAAAGCAAAGAAACTGCAAAAAAAATTCAGAGTAGTTCCTTAAATGTGTAAATCAGAGGTATGAGCACAGATGCTGTCCACATTAAAAGAACTTGCCACTGTCCCCTGTAGGTCATAGCAGAATGCAGTGCTCGTAGTCTAAAGCAGCATATTAGCCTGTCATCATCATTGGACAGGGAATATTTGATCCCTAAAACCGCGTTCCCTCCTAATTCTCCTCTTTGTAAGGTCTTCCAGCAGTGTCAATATCCGAGTGTATTTGACTCTTTACAGTAATTAAAGTAATTACCTCACAACTTGTCATAATTTATCTATTAATCTGTGGTAGGCTACATGTCACACCGGTGATCATCGGGGAAAGAAATGTGATTGTAGAAAACCCAGATAAAATGTTGTTTGAACTTTTATGTTAGATTTAATATGGGTTATAGGCATCTTTTATTTATTTGAGAGGTCCTTATGTAGTGTTGTGCAATTATACACGGTTTAAAGTTACTTAATGTTTATTAAATAACCCTCTGTCTGTTAAGTATTGTCTGGTGATGATCAGCTCTTAAGCTGATATCAAGACAATGGTTGAAAGGGATGAATTCGAGCACTAGCGATCTTTTAACAGCAAAACATGCACACACATAGAATAAAGGAGTGACAACTTCTTTCCAGGTCCAAGAATTTAATAACAAAAAATTAATAAAAACACAACCTCAAAATTTAGAGGTTATGTTCTAAAGTTTGGCAAGACTGGTTCTGTTCTAGGTGCTGCGTTAGAAACTGCAGAGCTGTTCTGTGATTCCAGCTCATGCAATGATTTAACCTGCTGAGGTTGATCGTGTGAAGATATCACCTGAAGGGTGGAGAACTCACTTCTCTGGTGGGATGCAGCCTCGCTGACATCAGGAGCTTTGAGGTCCTTGGTCTCAGCATCAGCTTCCTCCATCCTCACCTCGGCCTTTGAGAGCTCACATCTGGCAGCACTCACTCTGTCTAAAACCATCTGATGCTCAACCTGTAACTGAAGAAACTGTTTAGCTTTCAGTTGGGATCTTTGCTGATTCAGCAGGGTGATCTGGCAAAGAACATCTGTAATCAGAGCATCTTTAGTTGGGTTTGCAATAAAATTAATCAGTTCCTTAATCATTTTATCGCATGCAGCGAGGTTAAAACTGTTTAAATTATTTAACTCATCTGCAGATAAGTTGATGAGATCAGCAACGACAACCTTCTGCATCTCTATGTCTGCTTCAGATGTAAGACATTCTGGCTCCATCTTGCTAACACAAAACAAACAAAAGTTATGACAAAACTTTCCAAATAACATAAGATCCTGTCGGTGCACGCTTAGCTATGCTTTTATGTTTAAACATACATTTTGCAAATACTTATTTGTGTGTGTAGAAACAGGTACGTAGGTTGACTGTTCAACATGCGATTTATGACGACACTGTTCTTTCAGTGTTAAGAACGCTAAACTTTTAGGACTTACGAGCTCTGGAGCGACTGCTTACCTTTCTTTAGGAATTACTAGCTTTTGCGCAAGGCTTCACCTTTTTAAGGAATTACTAGCTTTTTTTTTAGCTTATGCTTCTCACCTTTCTCCTAAGGGAAATTAGCACTTTTAGCTTTAAGAGCATTACCCCTCCACAAATAGGGTGACACCTCAGATTAACTAGGAGTTAAATCTGGAGACAAATGTTCTACACAACACAAACTAAGCTTTTAAAATGTCTTGTTAGACGAATATGCAAAGCATCTTAGGTTAGGTATTTGAGCATCTAACTTTCCTGGACTGGAATTTAATTTTGAAAGCTCATAGCTGTGGACTTTCATTTAAGACTTGTGGTTTAAGCAAACATGAGGAAAAATCACAGCATCTGGAGACAGATATGCAACAAATTTTGGTTCAGTCAGTAAGGTGATCTTTTAACAGCAAAACCTGCACACACATAGAATAAAGGAGAGACAACTTCTTTTCAAGCTGAAGAATTTAATAACAGAAATAAAATGAACATCCAGAGAACATCACTATGTAATGCTGTTTATCTGAATTAACACAATACTTCGATTAACAAATTCTCTCTACTAGGCTAGTGAAACTTAACTAAACTACTAAGCAAAATGAAGATAGAAAGAAGCTAAGATAAGGAACTATTTACATGCAAAAACAAACAAAAGACAAAACAAAACTGGTTGATCATGATCAGATTAATTCAGTGAATCCTTGTTCACTGCAGATCTGATAAAAGAAAAACATGGAGTGGAGTTAAAAACATTTGGCTGGCATGTATTTCAATCCATTCACAATGCAAAGCACCAAGTTAAACAAACATTATTTGATCAAATAATATTTAGTTTAAGTTAAAGAACCAAAGTTCGCCTTAAAGAATGTGAATCGTGGGTAACTTAAATTACCGTATTTTCTGCACTATAAGGCGCAACTAAAAACCTAAAATTTTCTCAAAAGCCGACAGTGCGCCGTATAATCCCGTGCACCTTATATATGGACCAATACGGTAAACAGCCGCCGACTTCATTTTCCCCCGTAGAAGAAGAAGCGCGCGGTGCATGCTGGGATATATGACTGTGCGAGGCGCTGTTTCATTCCATTTGTGTGTTACGTACAGACCCCAAAATGGCTCCTACTAAGAGACACGCCTACGACGCAGAGTTCAAACTCAAGGCGATCAGTCACGCAGTAGAACACGAGAATAGAGCAGCAGCCAGAGAATTTAACGTTAACGAATCAATGGTGCGGAAGTGGAGGAAGCAAGAAGACGACCTGCGCCAAGTAAAGAAAACTAAACGGAGTTTCCGAGGGAACAAGGCGAGATGGCTACCGTTGGAGGACAAACTCGAACAGTGGGTTGTTGAACAGAGAGCAGCAAGTAGAAGTGTCAGTAAAATCACTATTCGAATGAAGGCAACAGCACTAGCAAGCGAACTTAACATTAACGATTTTAAAGGCGGTCCTTCTTGGTGCTTTCGGTTCATGAAAAGACGTAATCTCTCCATCCGCACAAGGACTACTGTTTCACAGCAACTGCCAAAAAACTACCAAGAAAAGCTGGCCACTTTCCGCGCATATTGCAAAAAGAACATTACTGAAAAAAAGACCTGGCCAGAGCACATCACCAACATGGACGAGGTTCCACTCACCTTCGATATTCCTGTGAACCGCACTGTGGATAAAACGGGAGCACGCACGGTAAATGTTCGCACCACAGGGAATGAGAAGTCCTCTTTCACTGTGGTTCTCGCTTGCCAGGCTAATGGCAATAAACTTCCACCTATGGTTATTTTCAAGAGGAAGACCTTGCCAAAAGAAAACTTTCCAGCCGGCGTTGTCATCAAAGCTAACTCGAAGGGATGGATGGATGAAGAAAAGATGAGCGAGTGGTTGAGAGAAATTTACGTGAAGAGGCCGGGTGGCTTTTTCCACACAGCTCCGTCCCTATTGATCTACGACTCCATGCGCTCCCACATCACAGATGGTGTCAAAAAACAATGGTGTCAAAAAACACTAATTCAACACTCGCCGTCATTCCGGGTGGATTGACAAAAGAACTCCAGCCGCTAGATGTTGGTGTCAACAGGGCATTCAAAGCTAGACTGCGAACTGCGTGGGAACAGTGGATGACAGAAGGCGAACACAGGTTCACCAAGACAGGGAGACAGCGCCGGACGACATAAGCCACTATCTGCCAGTGGATCGTAAATGCCTGGGATGATATATCAGTCTCAACTGTGGTCCGAGCTTTCAGGAAGGCAGGAATTGTCACTGAACTGCTAGACAACAGCAGCGACACTGACTCGATTAGTGACGACGCCGACGAGACGGAGCCGGGCTTGTTGGATCCCATAGTCGCCCAACTGTTTAATTCAGACACTGAAGAAGAAGAATTCGAGGGATTCGCGGAATAACTTGATAAAGTGAGTTTTACATGTTTATTTTGTGTGTTGTGTTGTATGACATTAACGTTTGAGCAACATTATATATTGTTATTGCTTTGCACTATTTCGAGTGTTGCTATATTGTGATAGCACTAACGTTTACCGTAACAGTATCAGACTGTTTTTACGTGTTTATTGAATCCAGGAAAAGTTCCCCTCCACTATGTGATATAAATGTTGCACTACATGTTATACCCTGCTGTTGTTAAAAGATAAACGAAATACCACATCACATAAAACAGCTGTTCATTCATGTTGGGAGTAAACGGATTTCTCAGAACGCTGGTTTGTAATCTATAAATAAAGTTTGACTGACCTATCTGACTGTTTTGTTGACATTCCCTTTAGCGCAGCTCCATCTAGTGAATGCATAACGTAACCCCAGCCTCTACTGTAGCGTCTATTCTATGCGCCTTATAATGCAGTGCGCCTTATATGTGGACAAAGTTTTAAAATAGGTCATTCATTGAAGGTGCGCCTTATAATCCGTTGCGCCTTATAGTGCGGAAAATACGGTAGCTTAACTAATTCAGAACAACATTTGACATGTGTTTCAATCCATTCACAACGCAAAGCACAAGTTAACCAGAACATTATTTTGAGAAAATAACACTCTGGTTACTGATTTGCCCAGTAAAACCATTTAAACCCTTACGACCGAGTTTGTTAATGCGATTCTCCCTCCGGGCGTCTGGGGTCGCTGTAGCAAATCGGTGGCTAAAAGGTTACAGCATAAAGTTATCAAAATTGCCTTTACCAACATGAATATTCGATAGTAATGCGGGGATAAGGCTCATAGCACCATCGAAGGATGGCGGAGCAGAACGATTAAGCTTGGTGCTTTAAACGAACTCCTTTTGAAATGTCCGGGACCGGATGTTAGCGAGGCTAATAGCATTAAGGCTAGCGTGAGCTACCTGTTAGTCCTTTTGTTTTAAACATCATGTGTCCAACACTTTACAAAACATTTCCCAATAAGCCTTTTAACCTTTCTCTCAGCTCCCTGTCCCAACCTGTCCTTTGTCTCGTGTCAGTTCTGTCCAGTTTGGCCATTCACGGAAGGAGCGTTGAAGGAGGGAAGTTGTTGGCTTGTTGTTGGTGGGTTAGGGCTTAGCTCTGCAGCTAAGAGCTAACCAAACAGCGTGGTCGGGCAGCTTGGCAACGCGTGGTCTGGACTGATATGCAGTCCGATTTAATAGTCTGATCTCTCCTCAGCATGGGGAAGTGAGGGGAGGCATCCACCGTCTCGCGTCTGCTCTCCTGCAACAGCTGACAAAATTGAACAAAGCTGTTTCGGCAATCTGTACTTTGCGGCTGGTTTGCTCAGCAGTCAGAGTGAAACTTAGCTCTGTTCCAGTGTGTTGTTTATCCGGATTCAGTCAGGTCTTCTATTGAAGCAGGCAGGCGACTTTAGCAGACCCTGGATCAGGCGTGGCTTCCCCAGCTACATTCCTTCAGATACCCCAGCAGAGGAGGCCATTTGGCCTGATGGTTCAGCCAGCCTCCCTCTCTTCCTTTGTCTAAAGGAGGGAGGAGGTGACAGCTGGTAGCTTTGTCCTGGATAGGTGGTCTGCGAGAGAGACTCTGAGAAAGTCTGAAAGGATCTTTGTCTGTGGGAGGAAAGTTTTATAGCAGCAGCACCCCTGGTGAGAGAAGGAGGGGCCGTCCTTGCTCTCTTTCTCTCTCCCTTGTTGCTGAATGGTCAGATTTAGATTCAGTCAAACCATTTTGATAATCGTGGTGATAATATAGCATAACAGTAGTTATGTCACCAGTGCAAGCATGAATAACACGGTAACGCGGTTTTGAATGCTTATAATGAAGTCCATCTATGATTAAAGTCTGAGGAGTTGATCTGTGAGGAATCATGATGCAGTGTGGCTGCAATTCACCCTTTTACCATCTGCGTTTTTTAATTTCCCATCTCAGGAACTTTCCCGTCGCGGGTACAGTACTCACTGTTAGTACCGTACATTATCACGTCAAGTGGTTTTTTTTTTTTTTTTATACATACTGACTTTTGTGTGGAAAGTGACGTACGCAAGTTTCAGACCCCGTTTTGTGTGTATGCATGCTTTATAAACAAGGCCTCTGGTGATAATTTTGACAAATTGAGGCACCCAAAGGAGGGCTGGGACGGTACAGGGGGAATAAAGAGAAAGAGAAAAAAACACTAGTCAGCAAGCCTGCCCATACCATGCAGACCCCTGTTCTCGGGGTAGAACCAGCACGAGAGCCGCCATGAACCAGGACCAAGACAAGGAACCATACTCGGAGCCATCCAAACTCACGCTACCGCTTCGCCAACATAAAAAACCCCAAAAAGACAAAGTTTTAATTTACTGCCAGGCCCAGACAATAATAAAAGTCGCCAAATGCGAGTAAATTTCCCGTTTGCCGATTGAATTCTAGAGGGCTAGCTGCCACATGGCGAGTAAATGTTTGTACCAAATAAATTACATAACCCATCTGGGCTGCGGATGACCCGTTCACAGCTCTGTCCATCCAGAGCTCAGTCTAAAGTCCGCCTTCTGCAGAGTTTAGACTGAGCTTCTGGGATGTCATGGCTGCATCCTGGATTAGAAAACAGTTCTGCTAACCAGATGCATTCTAAATGCCAATTAGTCTGTTTATAAGTTTTATTATTATTTATTCTGCATTTTTTTAACTACGTGCGCTGTGTCTCTGTGCTTCACCCCCCGCCCTCTCGGAGCCAGGTGCTTTTATCAGCGGCCAGCCTTCAAAATGTGAATCACTGCGTTTAATGTCCTTCAACTCGTACCAAAATGTCCCAATTGAAATCAATAGTAGAATCAGTAGCTGTGTTTCAGGCTCTTTTATTTTTAACGACACAGAACCAGCGGTGCTTCAGTGGGCGTGGTCCCTTGCGCGTGAATTCAGGTGCGCAAAATTACGTTACATATAATTTAGGTGCACACTTTTAAGGGTCATTTTAAGGAACTTGTAACATCAGGGGCTTTAGCTCAAACCTATTTTTCCTTCTCTCCCCTCTAAAGAAACCCTTTACAGTCTTCATTTATGCATTTTCCCCACTGTTTATCCAGCAGCTGGATCAGCGTAAAGCACGCAGCGCGAACCCCAGCGTGCTTTAAGTGTGGCAGCTGAGGGAAAAATGTTGGACGGTATAGGCTTGATGAAACTCTGCCTCATTCACTAATGAGACCAACATGGATAGAATAATGATAATCTGTAGTGTTTTCTTATTGCCTGGATGTGAATCTGATAATTCATATTGTGCCTTTTATAATAAACTTAATATTTTCTTATCAAAGGTAGGAAACAAAGAGTTCTCTTCCAGGGTCCAGTCAGCCATGCCCCCAAGCCCCCCACCACCACCACCACCACCACCAATTTAACATAATCTCGCTCTTAATTTTTGGTAAAAATTGAGAGGTCTGGTGAGGAATAATATTTTGGCCGGTAAAAAATATGCCTGCTTTTTACATCCGGTGAATCAGGAAGTTAATTTCGGACACTGATTGTGTCCGAAATGAAGCGCCACTAGAGGACTTGGTGGCGCTGATGTATGGCCTCGCAATCCATAAGTCTGCCCCAGCTGTGGCTTCTAACATAGTTCACCATCGTCAGGGTGTGAATGGGTGAATGACTGATTGTAGTGTAAAGCGCTTTGGGGTTGTTGGAATAGTTAAAGCGCTATACAAGTACATGCCATTTACAATTTACCAAAAACCATTTTGCTGTTTTACATAAATGGCCCCTAGCAAATGGAAATGTGCCAAAGTTAAAAGCCCCAGGCTTTGGTTTACCCTGGGAAATGCCTAATAATGTTTAATTTGAGAGTGAAGCAAACTGTGTTTAATTAATTTTGCCACCATGACAACTGCCTGATTATGTACCCAGCAGTGATGCTGTTCAATTTTGTTTCGGTATATTCAGTCATTAATTAACCCACATTGTAAACCAGGCCAATTTGGAGTTTCAAATGGGAATGTTTTCTTGTTTTTTACAGCCAAATGCGCTGGAACTAGCAAACCCAGAGGATCTAGCATCGGAGCAGGTAGGAAACAGCCCAAACATTCAAGTTATATTTTATTTATAAGTTGGGACCCATACAAATGAATAATCCAGACATATTCACAGTCAGATAAGGTGTGAATAATCAATAATAATTAAAAAATAAAAACGATGATCACCACACCTCATGGTTTCACTTCTGTTATCTGAGACCAGTTACTGAAGATGACTAAAATTGTATGTTATTTATAAAAGCAGCAGGATACTTTTTATGCAGTTGAAAATTCTTATTTGTGAGGATGCATGACTTGTGTCACTTTTTGCAATCATTGTGTTACTGTCTTATATAATAGTTTTTATGTGCATCTTTCCGTTTCTTTGTGTCTTGGTAATAAAAATACTCCTAAGCTCAAGACCTGAACTACTGTAGTTTGTTTTCACCGATAGTAGAGAAGAACTTAGAAAACAGGCGAGTTTAAAATGGACATTTGTTACCAGCAGCCAATCACAAAGACACAAAATGTACTCCTATCTATTTTGCTGAATCAATGAAAAGCATCAATAATAACAGTTTGACTGACATTATAGAACCTACAAGGTGATGGCAAGAGACCAATTAGCTTTGCACTCAAGTGCATATTCAACTTAAGAAATAATCAGTTCCGTACAGCCCAGCTCAGGTCGTTGCTGGATTGTTTTTCTCCTTCTGAAAGACAAAACTGTTTAAAGATGACAAGAAAATCTGTTTACTTGCAAGCACTTGAGGTGTGGTTTAACATTTTATGCACAGTGCTGTCGGTGTATTCCAGGATAAGAACATATTACAGTGACACAGGAAAGTATGTCATCAGTAGACATGCTGACTTTACCAACAAGTTGCAGTAAAACATTCTTTTTAGATTGGGCTGCATCACTTGTTACTTGACTTCACTGACTTTTTTCAAGTAAAAGTGTCCAGTTTATAGTACATATTAATTTTAAGATGGATTTATTTACTTGACCTTTATTTGCAAAGTACAAATCCATTGTTAATTCATTGTCTAACTCTTATCTTATTCAGCGACATCAGGATACTACTTGCCACTGTTGGCTCTGTGTGTTCTGCTGTTAGTCATTCGTTGAACCACCAGCAGGTATATTTACTTTAGACTTTAAAAATCCTGTTTCTAATACATTTTGCTTTAAAGATAATTACTGTTGTTTGCCTGCAGACATCTTCATACAGATCCGAACGGACAGTCGGTGCCACCTTGATGAGGTCGTGGCAGGAGATTCCTTCAGGATGTTATTTTATTTTTATTTTTAACACTATGTTAGGATTTTCTCAACACCCATAAATATAGAAAACATTACTTTTTTTTTTTTTTTACTTTTTATGTAACATGGCACTCTGGAATATCCAAAATATGCTCGTTCTATAACCACTTTCAAGATTTCCAGAGAGCCCATGACCTTATGTTACATCAACGAAAGGAAGTGTTTTGAAATCTAACATAAGTTGTTAAAGCTGAAAACTGCCAGTTCAACCCGACAAAGATAATCTGAAACTGGTGTTTTAATCCATTCACAAGTTATGCTCTGCTTATATACCTTTTTTCTTGATTGGTGCTTTAGGCTAATACTTGGGGGAGTGGTGGTCCAGTGGTTAGAGAGCCCCTCTACAAAGGTCTGCGGTTCAAATCTGTCTGTCACTCTGAGTGACCCTTGATGATGAGACTACATCTCTTCTGTCGAGACGTTCTATGTTGCCTTAGAATTAGATTTTATGTATTCTCAGGGTTTCCGGTTCATGTATGTGATCCTGGCGCATCGGTGCACCAAAATGAAAGCCACCAAACCTTCAGAATGAATTCAAAGATATGTTAAAACAATGTAACGTATATGATATAGCATAGCTATTGTAGATTTGCACAATAGCTATGATTGTGATCTGTGGTTTCTAGCTATTGTAACTGAAACTGTGTGCTAACTCTTGATCAATCTTCCTTTGTAACAAAATTACTACTTCAGTTTTGTTTTTATTCAGCTGAAGAAAATTATGGCTTGTCCATGTATTGATTTGTTCTATGCCAATGCTCCAATAGGTTTATGGTCACCAGGTTGTATTGTAATGTATAGTTGTGTGTCATCCGCATAGTTTTGGTAACTGATCTTGTTGCTTGTTATAATCTGAGCTAAGAGGAGCATGTAGATATTAAATAGGTGCAGCCCCATGATGGAACCTTGTGGGACCCCGCATGTAATATTTGTATTCTCTGATGTAAAGTTACCTACTGACACATAAGAATCGCTGTTCTTCAAGTAAGATTTAAACCAGTCAAGTGTCAAGTCAACCCAGAAAGACCAGTCCAGTTTTCCAGAAGCTCTAATTAAATTGAGTGATCAACAATATCAAATGCTGCACTGAGGTCCAAAAGTACTAGCACTGTGGTTCTTCCTGTATTAATACGGATGTCATTGAACACCTTGATGGGGCCGCCTCAGTACTGTGGTGAGCACGAAAACCTGACTGGAAAATGCCAAAGTGGCTGGTCACTGTTAGAAAGGTATTTAACTATTTAAACAGCTTTTTCAGTAATCTTACTGATGAAGGGGAGATTTGAGATGGGCCTGTAGTTCTGCAGTAGCAACTTGTCCAAATTGCTCTTTTTCAACATTGGTTTAGTAATTCCAGTTTTTAAGGCCTGGGCGAATACACCTGATCAAAGGAATGTGTTTATTATTTGAATCAAATCAGGCGCTATGACAGGCAAAGCCTGTGAATAAAATATCAAGACAGCAGGAGCTGATGAACAATTTGTTCTAAACCTTTGTAGTTTACTGAGCAGAATTGGGACATTTAAGCAGAATTAGCTCTAATTGGAGATAGTACTGAATATAGAGTTAAATCACCACAGTGTTTAAAAGTGACTAAAACATCAGTCAGAAAAAAGAGGAAGTGAAAAGTGCACCTCCTGCAGAACCACTCCTTCATTGGGGGGGGGGGGGGGGGGGGTCTAGCTCATTGTCTCTATTCCATTTGCACAACAGCAGGTGACACAGATTGTCAATCAGTGTTTCTTCTTAAGTGAACAGTTTGACTTCACAGAAGTGTGACTGACTTGGAGTTACATTGTGTTAAGTGTTCCCTTTATTTTTGAGCAGTACACACACACACGTATGTGTATATATATATATATATATATATATATATATATATATATATATATATATATATATATATATATATATATATATATATATATATCTTCAAGGCTAAATTAATAAAGGTGACAAGTTCTCTCTAGAGATCTAAAATTGTTTCCAGAGTTTATTTGGAATAACAATGACCTTAGCAGTTTTCTGCTTGCTCAAAAGAGTCACGGACGTAAAGTAGTAGACATTGTTCCTCTTATTTTCACTGAGCCACTGCATTTTTTGCCAAAGGCTTTAGTGACAGCCAGTAGCCTATTTTCCATCAAGACTCATGTATATACTCAGGAAAATGAGAAGGTTTGTTGAGTTTACTTAAAAATAGATAAGAGACAGATAAAAGTGTGAAATCATAATGAGTGAACCTTAAACGCTGTTGTCTCATGTGTACTTCCTGTTGACAGATTAGAAATGTGATACAAAAACCAATCACTTCCGCAAAATGCCTTCATTCATAAAAACAGACAATTGTTAAATATTGTTAGTTAGCCAAGGTACTAAATCTGAAACCTGTTAGGGACTCATAATCATTGATAAAAACACTCTTATCTAACTAAATGATCCACATAGATGAACACAAAAGGAACAGATGATTGGTGGTTTAGTTTAGTTTCACTTAATAGTTCTGATGAGGTCTTCCTTATCATCTCCTCAAATAATAGTTTAAGCCATTACAATCACCGGCCACTTCATTAGACACACTTGTTCAGTTGCTTGTTGAAAAATAACTATTTGACTCTCCTGTATCTGGCTGCTGTTTGTATTTATTTATTTACTTACTTTTTGTTAAACTGACAGAAATTCTTTAATTAGAAAGATGCCTGTTTTTCATGTGTTGGAGAGTGTTGACACATTTCCCCTGACTTTAACAACTAACGGTGATCACTATCGCAGCGATCAGTAATTACATGGGTTGAGGAACTGAAAGGAAATGAGTCTGAGGTTGTTTCTATGCAGATAATGTTTGCTTGACTGAACTCTGTACTCCTGCATGTTTTACTCAGAAAGAGATTCATTTACTCAAAGCACTTCCCTTTTATTGTAGTGTTTTGTGTGAACTTATTTTATTGCTTTCACAGATTTTGTACCCTGTATTAGTTTTTAATCTAGAAATGAATTCTGCTTCCTGCTTTGCTTGTTATGCATCTTTGAATCATTGGATAAAAAGATTTCTTGATTTCCCAGCCCTCATAGTTTTTTTATGTTAAGAATCTATATATTTCTGTTTGGATATTTAGATGCTGTAGCTCCATTTGGCATGAGGCCTTCTGGATCCAGCATGACAAGCCTCATTGTAATGACTGTGTTTACTGTTATAGCTATAAACAGAGGCAGTGCATTTAGTCAATTTCTTTGTTTGGGCAACACTTGATTGTTAACAATGTGTCCTTCGTGTGACGTTTAAATGCTATGTCGAGAAAAAAAATTAAAATACAATAAAAGTCTTCTATTGTTTTTTTCTTTTTTATGAGACATTTTTCTACCAATAAAAACGATGACCTTCAAGAGCGGACAAATAAAGCTTAAAAGAAGGCATAGTTTGGGAAGCAGTTCTCAGTGTTGGATGCAATTTTGCATTTTTTTTTGTGCAAAGCAAAAGTTAGAGGGTGGCCGGTCATATTAAATTTTTTTTAAACACAGAACAAATATGATCATGAAGACCAAGCAGACAGGTCAGGAAGAACGTTGTGGAGAACTATAGAGCATTAAGGAGAGAATCAGCTGAGGGTCTCGTGGTAACTGGAGGAGCCATAGATGTCCACGTCTCAGGTGGGAGAGTAAGTCAGCGCTTTTCATGCACTCCACTAATTTAGCGATTATTAAACCACAATAAGGAAGTCTTTGTTAAAAGAAACCAGAAGTTCTGTTCGTTGTTTGTGTCATTTATTGGAGACTACAGACATAAAGATGAAAGTGCTGTGGTCTGATGAGACTAAAATGTAACATTTTGGCCAGTATGCCAAATTCTATGAACTTCTATATAAACTTAGAAGGCACTCTGAAGATGCTATCACCTTAGTAAAACTTGGTTGTGACAGCATCATGCTTGCTCAAAAGAGTCACTAACATACAGTAGTAGACATTTTTAAACTTATTTTCACTGAGCCACTGCATTTTTTTGTCAAAGCCTTTAGTGACAGGCTGTAGCCTATTTTACCTCAAGACTCGTGTACATGAAGATACCTGAAAAGGATATAGATAGTACTCAGGAAAATGAGAAGGTTTATTGAAGTTACTTCAAAAATAGATAAGAAACAGACAAAAGCATATTTAATGAGTGGGAAATCATAATGAGTGAAACTTAAACAGTGTTGCTGTCATGGTTTACACAGTTCTGGGTTTTTGTATTCACCAATCTTCGCCTGCCTTCGTTCCTGTTCCTCTCCTCACAGTATTTAAGCTCCTCTCTTTCTCCACTCTCTGCTGGTTTCCCTGCTTTGTTCTGCTCTGCTTCCTGTGCAACTCCTGTGCCTACTGCTGCTGCCTGTCACCTTATATTGTTAGTTAGAAAGCCAGGATACTAAATCTGCATCTTGATGGTGCCTAGGGACTCATAATCACTGATAAGGTCAGGCATATGGAGGTAGGGAAAGAGCTCTGTTTGATGTGCTCTGTCTTCCTAGTTTTAATGAGAACAGGAGAAGCAGCATTCTGGATCAGCTGCAGTTCTCTGATTGATTTTCTGGGCAGACCTGTGAAGACACCGTTGCAGTAATTAATGCGACTAAAGATAAACGCATGGATGAGTTTCTCTAGATCGTGTTGGGACATCAGTCCTTTAATCCTGGAAATGAAGGCTGACTTTGTGACTGTCTTTATGTTTCCTTGAAGGTTCAGGTCTGAGTCCATCACTACACCCAGATTTTGGGCCTGATCACTAATTTTATAGTTGTAATAACTGAAGCAGAAAAGGCCCTTATAAGGAGATAATATTTTGTCTGCACGTGTGTCAGTGTTAAACTCTGCCACAAAAAAAAAAAATCATTTGCGTATCTTCAACATTGTATTTCACTCATATCAGTTTAAAATAGTAAAAAGCTCATATTTTCCTCATAATCTTAAATGTAACTGTTTCTTTTTACAGTCGTCTGTGGCTAAGGAAGCAGCGAATCTTACGTCAAAGTGATAGTTTAGGTTTTAAAAAGTTTTTGGTCTGAGGCACAACTAAAAACAACCCAGTCAGTCCCCACAGATTGTTACCGGTTTTTCAGGAGATAAGACGTATCTTACTCTGCTGCCGCTGTGTGTTTGGTTTATGCTACTTTGAGCCCCGTCTCTCTGGCTGCATTTATTTGTCAATGTTACAAACATCCACTGACTTCACAGGGATCCTAACACATTTTCACAATGTAAACGCCGTGAAATGATCACAAGTTTTTGGCTTGAATGGCAAGTTTACTCCCAAAGAGATAAGATGGTCTTTATTGATCTCACAATGGAGAAATTCACTCGTCACATCGGCTCATACAAGAAGGTGCAGAGTAGGGAAGGTGCATTCAGTTATATACAGTGAGTCTTCATATATACAACGGGTCAAAAAGAATACCAAAAAATAAAAATACAAAAAAGGAAATAGGAATGTAAATGTCTCATTTACATTCTTAGTGGTCTATATATATATATATATATATATATATATATATATATATATATATATATATATATATATTAGGGCTGGGCAAGTTAACGCGTTAATTCCGCGTTAATTCATTAGACTATTAATGGCGATATTTATTTTATCGCGCATTAACGCATATTGCTCACATGCTTTCAGTCAGTGTCAGTCAGCAGGCGCGCTGACTGCAGCGCGCTGTCACGGCAGCACTCTCCTGCTCCCCCTCCCCTCTCGTACATGGCTCAGCGGCGCCAGCCAATCAGCACGCAGGCTCAGCCTGGCCCGCCCACTCAGCTCTCACACAAACTTGACAAACAAACAGCTGAGAGAGACCGCAGCAGCAAAAAAACATGAACAGGGGAAGTAGCACCGTTTGGCTTTATTTTAATACCGTAAATGAAATCAAGCTGTATGTTTTGTAAAAAGCCGGTTCATTTCAGTGGAAACACAACAAATTTATCTAAGCACGTGAAAAAACATGAAAACGTCGAGCCCCAGAAACGGAGAGAGGAGACGAAACTTCTCTCATTGCCCCGACAGACCCACAGACTGACGTCTCTGACTGAGGCGTTTCAGTCCTCCAGGGAACATCCAGGTAGATCAGTGGATGGATGGATGGATGGATGGATGGATGGATGGATGGATGTTACTGGAGCCCACACATAACATGTAATTAAAACCTTGAAAGAACCCAGTACATATATTAAAAAGTGTTATTTAAGATAAGATAACATTAGCTAATCCTTTTTTTATCCCACGACGGGGAAATTTATAGGATTAAAGCAACAGGCAGGTGCACACAACACAGACAAAATTACATAAGGATTGAAATATACAAGAGGTGGATTAGCGAAAAAACACTGAACATAACATTATTATTATTATTATTATTATTATTATTATTATTATTATTATTATTATTATTATTATTATTTAATTGTAATAATAAAATAAAAACCACAAAACCCAAAAGGTCAACAGTTTCATGATACACCAAGCTTAGGGACTGGCTAATATACAGCAGGTCAAAAAAGGCCATATTTTGGCTGCAGTGCTTGCTGTTCTCTTATGAAGAAAAGATCAACTAGTGCACTAAATTCAATAGATGGGTTGAAAATATCCAGTATAAAATAAGTGCTACAAATGTTACAACACTTTTGTTCATATGGCAGCAGAACATTAAAATAAAAGTGCTCTTTACACTACTTTTGAATTCATTCTTGGAGTTTGTAAATACAATGCGATTAATCGCGATTAATCGCGATTAATCAGGGCGATTAATCGCGATTAAATATTTTAATCGTTGCCCAGCCCTAATATATATATATATATATATATATATATAAACATATCTATATACTTAAATATATACATATATCTATGCGCCTACATACATACGTAACTACGCGTATATACGTGCATATACATGTGTACTGACTTATGTTCAGGTGTTGATAGCAGCAGAAGTCACTACATCAGGATTATTGCACGGGTTGTAGGACAGTGTATTAAATAGATTATTGCACCTTGGTTATTGCACATTAATTATTACAGTTATGGTCACAGTTGCAGTTACAGTGCAGCATTGTAAAATCTGATAGCAGCAGGAATAAATGACCTACGGTAGCGCTCCTTTTTACAGACAGGATGTATAAGTCTGTCGCTAAAGGAGCTGCTCAGCTCCTCTACAGTCTGGTGCAGGGGGTGAAAGGTGTTGTCCATGATGGATGTGACAACACCCTCCTCTCAGCCACTTCCTCCACAGAGTCCAGAGAGCAGCCCAGAACAGAAGTGGCCTTCCTCACCAGCTTGTTCAGCCTCTTTCTTTCCCGCTCTGCGCTGCCAGGGGCCAGATCTGCACAAAAAAGACGGCATCAGCAAAATTCTGCAAGATACACCTGACCTAGGAGTTTGTAATGTCTCTCTATAAGTGACATATTGTAGTCTCTGTGTCAGAATAAGTGATTATAGATTAGAAAAATAAGAAACAAGAAAGCTCAGTCCTGTTTAGATCTTGTTTTTGGATCTGGCTTTCTGTCTTTATTCCTATTGTGATTGTTTCTCTGTTTCTTCCTTTTTTTTCCCCATCCATCATCCTTGGTGTGACTCTGAGGCTTGTCATTTTCAGTTTGTCAGGTCACAACAGCGAGTCATGCAGAAGATTTGAAGATCGAGTTTAGTAGCTTGAGGTGTTTTGTTTTGTCTGATTTACCTGCTTCACTCACGCAGAGGATTACAATCACTTAATTGACGTCACAGATGCCACACCCAGAGCGGGTCCAGAGATAACCACCTTCTATAGACCGTGAGACTCCACAACCTTGCTTTTCAGCATCAAATAAACATTTCTGAAGAAAATTTGTTGAATCAAGCATTAAAAAAAAAAAAAAAAAAAATTCAGCACTCACCTTAATTTCCTGACTCCTGTCTCAGTGATGTCCCAGGAATTAGCTTTGAAATAAAAACAAAATTAATCTGATCTTAATATGGTTTAGATCAGAAACAGGTAAAAAAAAATGTTTAAACCTTTAAAGTGTTTAACAACAGTTTACCTCTGTAACACAAACCAAAAATAAATTAACTGCCAACATAGTTCCAGTGGGAGTTTTCCGACAAATTAGTTTTGAGGCATAAAAGATTAAGATTCAGACTGCAGTCGAGATAACAAGAAAGTTTCCTCTCTTTTACGTTTAAGGTTTGATAAAAAAAAAAAATCATCTGGTCATCAACATAAAGATAAAAAGGACAGCAGCGGCCAGATACAATCAAAATGCGCTTGGTTATCTGATGTTCATTACAGGGACCACATCTCCAACAGCAGCGGTGCAGGTGCCAGGTGAGCAAGACGTCAGCAACGGAGAATAAAGAACTTCTTCTATTGCAGTGATAAGGGCTGTACGATGCACCATGAACAGTAAACACAGAATAAACAACTCCAGCTGGTGTTCCGGCATAACAGAAGAGCCACACAGGAAAATGCTCCTGCAAGCCTCAACGATAAGCGTGTAAAAAAACGCAGAGGCCAGTAGAGCGATACAGAAAACAAGTACAATGTTTCACGTTGTTACTGAGAACGGTAGTTCTGAAAAGCTGTTGAATCAAGGGGTGTACTTAGTTTTCCACTCAGCTTTTCTCATTAACAATGGGAGTGTGGTACCTGCTGGATCCTTTTCTACAGGTGAGGATAGATGTCAACAATATTTCAACTCTGACAGCTAAGTGTAAAAGGTTATGGCATTAATTTCTGCAAGTGTCTTGCACAGTGAAAATATGTGATACACTGCAGGAGCGAAAGGGCTGAGGAAATGACTCAAGAATTTTTGTTTAGAACGGTGATATGCATTTGCTCGCTCATTATTCCTCTGTTGTGGTGTAAAATAAACACAGTGAAGGTAGGAAACAACACCCATTTTTAGTATTTCACATTTTGATTTATCGACATAACTTGGAGCATGTCGCTAAGGAAGCATATTTCTGTATTCATTTTCTTCCAGATCCCACTTGGTAATGATAGAATAAGGCATTGTTCTAGCAAACTTCACTGTAATATCAGATTAATAAACGTTGCAAATTAGGCCCTCTTACCACAGGCTTTCAGAATGGCATACCAGCACACTCTCCAGATTTACTTTCCAGGCTAAAAGAGGACAGACCTCTGTAAGCTGTGCTCAGGAAAAGCATCCCAGTTCATTGAGACCAGCCCCGCACGATGAACAATCAAAAAACTTCTTGTTACAAAGTTTTCTGAAATGATCGGATACAATACTCAGGTTTATTACCTTTGCTAACTTAAAAACCTATCTGTCTTAATTTAATGTAAGTCCCTTGCATATTAGGCCCCTACATATCCCATCATTCAGCCGGCCTAATGTTTTCTTATCAGTCCCAGTGTTTTATCGGTATTATAAAAGTTATATGCAGTTACTACACATGAATGAAAGTTATGCTTCCATAAAGTTGTTTGACAAGCAGGGACCTTCCTGAATTGTGCTGTGATTCTTATCAGTTGGCACTTTACCAAAAATACAAAGACGGAAATCTAGCCTCAGAACTTCTGAGTTTACTTATGTGTTACGACATTGTTCAGCATTGTAACGCGGTTGTGTTATGGTTTCACTGAGCGTGGATAGTGTTTCAACACATAATCTTTAGTGACTCAGTAGTCAAACAGCTGAAAATAATCTCTGCCCTTACACACTTACACAGTGATTGCAGTGTAAACAAAGCTTCCACTAGAGCAGCAAACAGCTTAAGCCTTTTGTTAAGGAGTTTCTTGAGAGTGGCGTCTGTTTGAAGAAGCTGATTTAGTCATTTATTATGTGAAAACAAAGGGGGAAACGCCACTGACTACTTCTACTCTGCAAAGGAAAATAAAAAATAATGACTGGACACGCGTGCATGTACAAACTCTTCTTTTAGCCTTCATTTTATTTCCCCTAAATTCATATGTTTATATTTAATGTCTGTGTGTCGGGAGCATGTGAAACCAAAGTTACAGAATCTTGGCCAATAAAACTGATTCAACTAAGCTTATCACAATCAAAGACCAACAGTGGCTGCTGGTTGTCAAATGTCAGCTTTAATCTGATTTTATACCTGTGATTAAACATAAAAAAGGGTTTAGTCCATTTCTGAAGCCTGATAATGTTTTAGAAACATACACCTTTCGAGTTCCCTTTGCACCAATATCAAAACTGATACTAGCTATTAGCCAACCTGAAAACAGATAATTGTGGAGCTAACTTTTTTCTTTTGGTCACCGCATTATCACCCATGCTAAGTTTAGAAACTATTTGTGGACCAGTTAGCATCCACTTTATTGGGTAAGTAAAATAGCAATGTTCAAGATATTGAATAGCTGTTTACATTCACTGTCTTGGCTCTCAACACTCATTCACGCAGACTTCTCCACAACATTAGCATTAAAAAATATTCTTGATAGCTGTGCTGTTTTCTTCTTAACTTTCTTCTCCTTGTTATGATATGGTCTTAATATTGTCGGCTCAAATTGCTCAACAACAGAGATGCCAATATACATATATACATGTTTCTGTAAAGCAATGATGAAACAGATTTTTATTTATGCTTTTCAGTTCAAAAATGGTGCATATTAAATATAACAATATTGATATTACTGATGTTACAACAATAAGTAACCAAAAAGATCATGATTTATTGCACAATTGTTAAAGAGTCTGATATAGAGGGGATAAGGGACCTACAGAGAATGCTCAGCAAAGTTTTCCAGGCTTCCAGCAGTGTTGTCAGCCATTACCGTTTAAGCAAACATATTCTGATTTTAACATTTAGCTAATTTTGTGATTGAAGTATCTTGTTAACTTGTATGTATTGCATTTGTTCTTATATTTCTGTGGACTCTGTACCACATGTGTCCTGCATGGTTTACATTTCAATTGCTGTACTGTGAAATCACTGCTGCACTTTATCCTGAAACTATCCTGCAAAGTTACTTTATTCTTAAACCCACTGCAATTGACTGAAATTCTCAAGCTGTATGCAAAAGAAATTTTGTTCTGTACCCACTCTGTGCATATAAAATGACAATAAAGTTTGTCTAAGTCTAAGTCTCTAAGTCTGTTCTTATATTTCATATGGTATCCTTAGGGACTGTAGATGAAAATCAGCCTTTATGGCTAATTCTGGCATGTTCTGTAATGTAATATCACCATCATCAATTCTCACTTTTTTCCAACTGCAAATGCAGCATTTTTTTCACTTTCATATGATCATATTCTTTAACCTTCCATGCATCTCTTCTGTGTTTCTCCCAGAATATTTGATTAAAGCAGTAAAGACATGTGAACATTCTCGATCTTTGAGGTCTGTTTTTTTTTTTGTTTAAGAGCAGAAGCCAGTTTAACTGGAAATCACAACTGATTACTCAGTGTTTCCCGCAGCACTCACGCTACCGCTTCGCCAGCATTCCAAAAAAAAATTTAAATAAAAAAATAACTCGATATGCTTGCATGTTTATTTGACATTAACACGTGTTTTTTGTTGTTGCTTTCTCGCGTGCATATAGTGAATGGCAAGGAAAAAACAGGCAAAAACACATGGTTACTTTGAAGCGAGAAGCAGGTCGACTTCACCGTCAGCGTCTGCATCAATTGCTCGATGCAGACGCCGCATTCCCGCCGCTGCCAACACCACCTCGCCTAACCAAAATTCCTGCGGGAAACAAAGTATTACTCATAACATAAGCTATGGCAAACAGGAAACACCTCAGTTTAGTTCTTGTCATTGTGTATATTTAACCATAAGAATCTAATTGCTGTTAGATCCGTAGTTGTTTTAAGGCTATAAACACTGTCTTGCAGTGTCTATTGCAAACTTCTTCTGATAATGGAGAAGCTAAAAAAGCAAGCAAACAAATGCGTGCACACTTCATTTCCAGTTAAGATCAGACTTCCTGATAAGACCTGTGTCTACATATGCTTGTGTGTGTGCGTGTGTGTGTGCATGCATGCATGTGTGTTTGCAGGCTGTGAGAACTGAGGGATTTAACAGAAATGTTGTCTAATTCTCAGGAAATATGTGAAGGTGAATCACTGTAAAGAACTGAAAGAAGGGCACAAAGACGACAAACATCAAAACAAGTTTTGATGTTTCCAATGGTTGTCTTATTGTGGTATTCAGTTGTGTGAAAGTTTCCACATTCTGACCAATGATATATGAATGTTCAGGACCAGCCCATAAACTGGAAGACGTGAGAACACCGGGGTTATCGTCCAGAGTGAAGCTGGTTTCACATCAGCATGGACTCAGAACCTAGACCTTGAAAAAAGCCCAGCCTGGTCTGTGCCAGGAAAGAGTGGAGTTCTCCAGCTAATTCCCAGTAACATGAGCAGGTTCACGTTTGAACTTCCCCTTTTAGATGGTTAAGCAGCAACAAGACTAACACTGAGCTGAATGGAAGACAGGGCAGGTGACTCATGTCCAAATTGCATAATTTTTGACTTATGGCACTGTTAGTGTGACTGCTTTGACTACAGCTTATCGGCCTGTTTCTATCCACCATGTTGGGAACAGAAAAGGCCTTTTGGATGTGCAGAGAAACATCTTCAAGAAACTAGGAAAGAAACTGAGTTTCATTTAACTGAAGCAGGTGGGATTCTCACGCCATGGATGATTGAGCATACGCAGAAATGGTGGAAATGGTGCAGGGCAAGCAGTTAAGTTTCATAGAAAACTTTTCCAAAGCTAACATATCCAAAGAGAGAGGTTTTGCATTCCAAGAAGAGCTACATTGGTGGGGTTAGTGATGACATGAGCGTAATGTAAACATGAATTTCTGGTTTCATGGCTTTTAGCCGCCATGATCATCTGCTTTACATGTAAACAATTATTTAATTTAACCCAATAAATCCAATAAATCATAAAGCATTGCTGCTACCGGCTAAACTGGTTTGGGTGTGGATGCATGTTTGGGGTATGTAGCAAGGAAATTCCCCTTGGCTGCCAAAAAAAAAAAAAAAACTTCAGAGAATGTTAAAGGTACAGTACAGATTTGTTTCTTAGAGTCTGATGAGGACTTCCTTTTTTTTTTTTTTTTTTTTTTTTTACAATGTGTCCTCAAAGAAACAACATGTCACAGTTAGTGACTGTATGGGTTTTGGTACTTCACGTTTAAATATCTCAACCATACCTTTCAGACACACTTCCTCCTTCTCTGCTGCTTCAGCAGCATGAAAAATTACATATCTCCTGCAAGGCCAGGTCTGCATTCTCAGAACAAATGTTTGACACTAAATACTTCAGAGGTACACACACAGCTGCCTTTTATCCTGCACATAATATATTAATATATTAAGAAGGGTTGATATTTCAGAATGTAGTAGAACAATCTATGAAAATGAGGTAGGGTGGGTTCACGTTCTTACCAAAAAAGCTTCTCATTTCTCTAAATTCTCGTGAAAATGACTAAGCAAAAAAAAAAAAAAGCAAAAAAAAAAGCAGTGTTCTGACTGTTGCAGCTGGTAGTAACCACAGACGACAATGATCTCCTTTATTTCATAAAATATGTCCTACTGTACATTTTGAAGAAGACCATATGACTAAACATATGCAAGATATATTTGTTCTTTAAAAACCCAACCTGGCGTGGTTGCAGCTTCCCTGAGACCACATAATCACGTGGCTAATAGCAGTGCATATTTAAGGTAACTGCATGCTTGTTTGTGAGAGGAAATGATGCGAACCTTTGTAGCTGTCACATTTCTCAGAACAATTACTCACATTACCCTTTGAAGAGGCTCGTATTGTTATTCATGTGACGGACCACCTTCGTCAGCACTTCATTTATATACTTTCATGAGAATTGTTTGACTTACTGTATGTTACCATCTCTTCCTCATCTTTGCTGAGCCTTAAAAAAATTTTTTTTATAAAAGGACCTACAGTTACCGGGGTGTGGAGCAAACAATCAGTCCAATCTACCTGATGATTTCCATGTAGTTAAAGGTTTGGTTTTGTATCCTCTCCTGTTGGCACCACGTCTCATTTAAAATGGATGTGACTTTTCTGTACCTGTCACTAGCATCACAGACTGTGATTCTGGTTATGTAAATTACTGCCGGCAAACAGCTTCACCTCTCATTGTCCTTCCTGAAATGTGATAACGCTGTCTTCATGTTAACCGCGGCAGCCACTCTTTGGGTAGTGTTTAGCTGTCACTGGTTCAAACACTACTGAACAAACATTCTGTCATTCTCTCATTAATAGTTTCCTCACACCAATGACAATATGTAACATTAACATGTGAATTTATATTGTCTTCATACTTTTTTTTACAGATTTGAAGATGGCAATATTTGCATAATGAATGCGTTCAACTTAGTTTGAAGAACAGATAAAATTTAAGCCTAGAACGTAACCTTTACCTCGAAGAAGGGCAAGAAGGCTCCATCTATGATACACTATCTAATCAGCTGTTATCTCACATGTGCGTCTCCAGTTGACAGTGACTGATCACTGTAGAAGGCAGCGTCTTTTCCATTCCCAATTAAGTTGATTGCTGATTATTTGAAGGTAAAACCGAAGCAAAGGCTGTCATCTCATATCTCACATACTACATATCATACCACAGAGCAATCTTCATTTCCACACTGGAACGTCCGGTTTAACACAGCACTTTTTCAGGTGAATATGCAGATGTGGAGCTGATCGACGCTTTTTGTCAGGGCAGGACTTGATGGCCATGGCAAAAAAAAAAAAAAAAGGCAAGACGCATAGACGAAGCTTAGAGATACAAGTAGTGATGTTAATTAACTAATAGCTGAAAATAAATCACAAAATAACTAAAACACACGAGAAGAAGTAATGATGGGCAGGTTTGTGTATTTGAACACTGTTCCTTAAAAAGCTGCGCGCAAGCACAATCGTCCACAAAGGCAGACGCCTTTATAGTTAGGCAGGTGGCGGCGTGCGTCTTTTTTACTCCTGCTGCATGTCGGCTGTTTGTATGACTGTGTTTTTTGGGATCTACTTATCTAAGATTGTAAGTGCTGTTTTTCAACCAATTTGGTTGGTGTTTGAACGCTACACCTGCTGTTGGTTTCTGGAGCGCTGCTGCTCCGCTGGCCTTATCAGCTGCAGTGCATGGAGTCCTTTGCAGTGACGGCTGCTGCTGTTTTCTAACCATCCTGCTTGATCTACCTACGTTTTTGAAAAACAACTCTGTTTACACGTTTCTTATTTTATGAACGCATGCCTGAGAACTACAACAACATATATAAATGGCTTGGGAAATGGCTCTTACTTGTACAGCGTGGTAGAAGTACGACGCTGATGGTGGTGAGCTACATTGTAGCCACAGCTGCCCTGGGGCAGACTGACAGAAGCCAGGATGCACAGTACTACATGATTGTGCTAAATCTCATTGCGCAAAATGTAAATAATTTAATTCCAATAAAATTTGAACTCTGAGAGATGAACATGTCTCTCAGGTCATCCTTAGCAAGATCCCATACTCTAACATAAAACATACTATACGGCTCATGAAAAAAAAAAATCGAAGAATTTAGTCTTTTTCATGTAATCCGGTTAAATCAGTTGTATCTAAACTAAGTAATCTAAAAAGGAAGTATTGTTGTATTTTGATTCTTTTAGTAAGCCATGTAACTTGTTGTAATATCAGGTTATGGACAGGTGTAATAGTATAATGTAGTGTGCACTGGTGATGTTGCTCACAGAGGTCCAATGATTGCTCAGACACATGAAACAGAGGGAACATTTATGGGAAAGATAGTTTTGTTTGGCTGGAGACAAAGGTGTTCACACTCAGTTCGACTGTCTGACTCACGCTGCCGCAGTCAATAACCAGACCGTCTCTGTCATGTTTCAAGGTGTGGCAGCTAGAGCCTGAGGTTGACATAATAATTACTCAAATTTGTTAAAACATTAAACGAACTTACAAAACAAGGAACCGGGTAACCGTACCGGTGGTGGAAATAATGGAGGAACCTGGAAAACAGAATGCAGGAAAACTGAGCAGAGAGACGTGGTGGTGTTAAAGGTACAGTACAGATTTTTTTCTTAGAGTCTGATGAGGACTTCCTTTTTTTTTTTTTTTTTTTTTTTTTTTTTTTTTTTTTTTTTTTACAATGTGTCCTCAAAGAAACAACATGTCACAGTTAGTGTCTGTATGAGTTTTGGTACTTTGCTTTTAAATATCTCAATCATACCTTTCAGCAGCATGAAAAATTGCATACCTTCTGCAAGGCCAGGTCTGCATTCTCAGAACAAAGGTTTGAAACTAAATACTTCAGAGGTACACACACAGCTGCCTTTTATCCTGCACATAATATATTAATATATTAAGAAGGGTTGATATTTCAGAATGTAGTAGAATAATCTATGAAAATGAGGTAGGGTTAGGGTTCACGCTCTTACCAAATAAGCTTCTCATTTCTCTAAATTCTCGTGAGAATGACTAAGCGAAAAAAAAAAAGCAGTGTTCTGACTGTTGCAGCTGGTAGTAACTACAGACGACAATGATCTCCTTTATTCCATAAAATACGTCCTACTGTACATTTTGAAGAAGACCATATAACTAAGCATATGCAAGATATATTTGCTCTTTAAAAACCCAACCTGGCAGCTTCCTTTAAGACCACATAATCACGTGGTGAAATCAGTCAGAGGATAATTATGGGATACCGGCGAGAGTACTGAAAGTAGACGTGTGACAGAGCAAAAGGGCGGAAACGTAGGCCTGAAAAGAACTACATAAATATTTTTGTGCAGTACCGCAGAACAATCTAGAAGGGGACAACTGACGAAGCTAATGTGAGAGCCAGGAGGCCGTCCTGCAATGCCTGGCAGTAAAGGCACAGCGCTGCATTGGTTGGTGACCAACCCAATGTACGGAGTCAGGGTTACCTAACTCCATTGCTTCTTGTTTATTCATTGCACAAATACACAATACCATACTTGTAGCCTCAGCCATGAGAATAAAAATGTAAGATTGTAATCTGACAGCCATGGGAGGCATTATCTTTTGTACTACACGAACTGGTGGCTGTTTCTATGAATCAGGGCAACATCATGAGTGTACTAACCTTGGGCTTGACAAGTATTGTGCAACATTCAACAGTTCATAACCATCTTCTTTGTGAGGTCCAAAAGACCCTTTTGTCTCCCAGAATCTGTTTCCACAACTAACCTGGGACTGCTTATCAGTCTTGCAATGTTTTACTGTTGCTGTGGTTGACCGATATTTGAAAAGGGCTTCATTAGCAAATTTTTCAATGGATATGCAGGGCTTTTAATTAAATACCGTTCTACATTATGGTCAGAGATATTGAGTGTATTTTGAGAAAAGCTGCCTTTCACACAGCTTCGATTGATTTAGCTGTCAGCTTGGTGCAATGCTTTCCTTCTGCATTGTGTAATGCCCACTGTTGATGCTTGGTTCCCAAAACTGGCGGAAAGCCGTGACAGTTCTCAACCCAACATCGAAGTTCAAAGGAACCCAAACGGCATTGATTCAGGAAAGAGAGTTTGTTGAAAAGATGGTCACAATTTTATTATTACTTTTTATTTAGAAGGTAGAAGACAGTGAACTTAATCAAATTCTTACTTTAATGAAGTGCAGCGTTGCAGGAATACAAAGTTCAGGCCTTAATGACTAAAAAAACAAACAAAAAAACTCCCGACTGATCCTGTGACAGCATTTGCGTAAGTGTCTTTGTTATCTTTGGCGGAAACATCTTTTCATTCCTTGCAGGCATGCATACTCACAAACAACAAACGAGTGGCACCACCCTGTATTCCAAAAGGGCTAGGGTTATTAATAAGCGAATATTAAAAAAATTTATAGTAATTGTTGTCACTCTATAGGTGTGGTTTGTTTATTGGTATAAATATGTGCAAAACACATATTTATACCGGTATGTTTTCAAAACACATTGTCAGAACAGCACGTTAAAAGAAGCGGAACCTGGTGACTAACTTTAGGTTTCTTAAATCAACTGTAAGAGATTATGAGATTATCTACAGTAGAAACACCACATTAGTCAATAAAATAACCTGGGGTGACTGCAGTAAGGTCAATCAGTAACACAACCCTGGTTATCTCAAACGTCTACATTGCAAAAGGATATAAACTTTCATTTGTATTGCCCAGGGAGTGGTTTACTGGCTTAAGTGCTACTGAATGCCTGTAATCATAAACAATTATTGAAACCGGTTAGAGCACTCATCCACTTAGACAACATTTTGTTTTTTTCTATCTCTGTTTTTCTTGTTAAAAATCAAGCCTTTACAGCCGGTGGGATTGAACATAGTGTCTGTTTTAGAGTCAGCTGATATACAAAGGAGCTGGTCTTGTTAATAAATGCCAACATGTTGAAGCTGCACAAAGTTCAGTGGATCTGACATAACCACATTTAAAGCCTTTCACAGCCAACATTTAATTAACGGATTAAGTCAAACAACTATGACAATCTTGCTTTCACCTTTGTTTCATAGTTGATACTAGAGGCAGTAGCTGAATGAAAACTTAATACAACAACAGCAACAACAAAAAACAGTTCTGTATGGAAATGAATATGAGTAGAACCTGTCTAAACCACAGCAGGCCCATCAGCAGGCCCGTATTAAGACAATGTGGTGCCCCTGGGACACTATACCTCAAAGCCCCCCCCCCCCCCCCCCTTACCCGTGCTGTCCTCCGCTCAAAAACATCAGACATAATCAAGGGGATCTCTGTAATGTAATTTACTATTTACTAACTTACACAACTACATGTAGGCATATGAGCAGTGAGCAATATTCAAATATCTCATTTTAAAATGTTGAAATCAAAAAAATCTTGATTTATTTATCATTTATTATTATTGTGACATCAGTGTTCACAAAACTGAATAATGCATGGTCTTTCAACAATTTCAAGTAAATAATGTAACAATTTATGAAAAATATATTTTTAAAGCATGTGTCATGTGGTGCCCCCCCCCCCCCCCCCCCCCCCCATGGTTGGTGCCCCTGGGCACTGGCCCACTGGCCCTTATGGATAATCCGGCCCTGCCCACCAGTTATGTGCTTTTAGAAAGTTTGGCAGGAAAGCTAAAATATTCAGAGAAGGATATTTGAAGGTGGAGTTAGTGATTCTTCTGGAGGTTTTCCCAATTCCCTTTTTGAATGCGCAAGACCGTCTTGAGCCAGGCATACATTGTACGAGTTTTTGCCCTTTTCGGGGCCGATTCTTCAGTCGTACGAGAATTTTTTGGATCGGGTCGAGCTTCAGCTTGATCGTGCGTCCTGCTCCGTGTAGCAGCCAGGGGGTATTCGCCTCTCACGACCACCTCTCGATCAGGAATCGGACGGGCGGTTAAAAATCAAACATGCTTGAAATTCAGTCAGCCCTCGTGAGTGATCGTGAGCGACCGTGAGCGCATCCTGCTGTTGAAGCGGAGTTCCGACTGTCTACGAGCCGATTTCCCTCAACCTCGCGCACTGCGCTTGCGGAAACAAGTTGATTCTTTTTGGTCTTCTCAAACTAAAAACATAGGAGCGGAGAGAAAGCATGACGGCGGTACGTGGGCCACGGAGTCAAACTACGGAGGAGCAACTCGTAGAACTGCCAAGGCAGCGCGTTTTGTTCTAGTGAGCCTCATGTTTATACAGTGAGCATTGACACTTCCGCCTTTTTCTTCTTCTACTGTTGAACATTTGACACTTCCGAGTAGACGAGTCCGAGTAGCGCCGTCTCTCTATTGGGCTGAGTCTGACGTGTGGTTTTTACAGACCTGCAGTTCCCACAGAGATTGATTTTTTTAACCTCCTTTTTCTGAATATACAATTATTTACTACTTTCATGATGGAAGGTCCATTTTACCCGCATAACAAAAAGTGATTCTGAACAGGATTACTAACATAGCTTTATGGTCACCTTCATATTTTTGCTTGTTTGTGAATTCTTGTATATATTTCCCTTATAGAAAGCCAGTTCACTGTCACAGACAGGACTGTTACCATAGATAAACAGATTTAGATAATACCTTTGCATTTAAATAGAAATAAATAAACCAACTAATTTATCTGCTACCCACTATCTCCCGCTTGACAAGGTTTCACTTTGCCGTCTCCATATATCACTTTTATAGATTCCATGGCCTTGCTTCAGTCTGAAACTATCATC